>NC_081375.1:35273572-35573572 GCF_030684315.1 Stegostoma tigrinum
CATTTGGATGGTTGGGGGCAGGGGTGCTTCCAAACTGATTTATGCATTGCACTCAAACAAAATAACCTGTGGGTTAAATCGTCTGAGCAGTGGTAATGCTGGCAGTGAAGTCTGTACCAAACTTTTCTGAAGAAGGGTTCTGACCCAACATGTATGCTTTCCTGCTCCTCTGATGCTGCCTGGCCTTCTGTGTTCATCCAGCTCCACACTATGTTATCTCAGACTCCAGCATTGGCAGTTCCTACTCTTTCTACCAAACTGATGCTGTGCATTTCTTCTGGAGAATTCCATTTGAAGCAGCATCAGGACAATGTCCATGTTTCTGACATTAGCAGTTGGATGGTGAATTTACAGATCTCGTCTTTGAATTTTAGGGTCCTAGAGCACCAAAATGGCCTTTGGCCCATCGAGTTTGCAATGATCAAAAACATTTAACATCTAACTCCTTTTAATTCCATTTACCAGCGCTTGGCTCATAGCCTTGTATGCTTTGACTTTGCAAATGTGCATCTAAATATTACTAAAAATGTTGCAAGTGTTTGGGTCTACCACCCTTTGCAGGTAGTGAGTTCCAGATTCCCATCGCCCTCACATCCCCTGCAAATCTCCTGCTCCTCACCATAAATCCATGCCTCCTCCAAGAGGAAAAGTTTATTTCTGTCTATCCTATCCACATCCCTTATAATTTTATAGATCTCAATCATGCCCCCACCACCCAGATCCAAGGAAAACACTTCCAAACCATGCCAATTTCTCTTCAAAATGACAGTGAAGCAGATATGGGAGAGATAGTAGGAACTGCAGATGCTGGAGAATCAGAGATAACAAGGTGTAGAGCTGGATGAACACAGCAGGCCAAGCAGCATCAGAGGAGTAGGAAAGCTGACGTTCCGGGCCTAGACCCTTTTTCAGAAATGGGGCAGGGGAAGGGGGTTCTGAAATAAATAGGGAGAGAGGAGGAGGCAGATAGAGGAGAAGATAGGTGGAGAGGAAATAGACCGGTTGAAGAGGCGGGGATTGAGCCAGTAAATGTGAGTGCAGGTGGGGAGGTAGGGAGGAGATAGGTAAGTCCAAGGAGGGCAGAAAGGCCAAAGGGGTGGGGTGAGGTTAGTAGGTCGGAGGTGGGAGTGAGGCTTGAGGTGGGAGGAGGGAATAGGTGGGAGGAAGGACGGGTTAGGGAGGTGGAGACGAGCTGGGGTGGTTTGGGGATGTGGTAGGCAGAGGTGGGATTTTGACGCTTGTGAAGTCCACATTGATACCATTGGGCTGCAGGGTTCCCAGACAGAATATGAATAGCTGTTCCTGCAACCTTTGGGTGGCATCGTTGTGGCACTGCAGGAGGCCCAGGATGGATATGTCATCTGTGGATGGGAGGGGGAGTTGGAGTGGTTCGTGACTGGAAGATGCAGTTATTTATTGTGAACCGAGCGTAGGTGTTCGGCAAAGCAGTCCCCAAGCCTCCGCTTGGTTTCCCCGATGTAGAGGAGGCCACAACGTGAACAGCGGATGCAGTATACCATTTTAGCAGATGTGCAGGTGAACAAAGCAGGTGACAAATTATCAAACTAAGTACATTTGAGCTACCCAAAGTCTTTGACTCTAACCTAGAGGCAGAGACTTTGCCGGAGGGTCCCAGGGAACAGGAGAACTGCCCATTGCAAGTTCAACCTTTGTGGGTAACTCCTATGCCATTCCACACATCAAGACTTCGACTGGGCTTCAAGACATCTCTTCAGTGTTGTATCTGTGCTGCAATGATCCCGAGACCAGAAGACTTTCTCCAGAGTCACAGTTGCAGTTAACCTGGATGAAATGTAGTATTGGACCTGATGCAGTAACTAGTTTTGCAGGAAGGCTCACTGATACCTGGTCCCAAATTGTGGCTGATTTAAGCATTGATTATTTTATTAAACATTTTATCCAAATATTGAAAAATAGTTTCAAGTTTTCCAGGATAAGTAATTAAGTGGCTCGACCAGAATTTGTACAATGCAGAACTTGTAACAACATTCTTTCCTTTAGTTTACTCTACCTGATAATGACATTAGAATGGTTTGAAAAAGAAAACAAAAAAGATATTTTGAAATAGAGACATCTCCTTTTAAAGGCAAGTGTTCATTAGATAATGAATTGCTTTGAATAGATGATCAAATATTGGAATGGACTGAAATCTATTAAATGCAATTCAACAATGATTTAAAAAGCAACATTCAGTCACATGAAATACAAAGACTGCATAAATAATGTAGGCCATCAGTGCATTGTCATGTAAATTGTTTACGAATGCATCTGTTTCAACGAGATGCTTGTTTACTTGAAATAAGCTAAATGAATTGATTTTACATTTGGTTGAGACCATACCAAATTTTAGGATAGTGAAAGATTTATCCCAATTTACTCTGAATGTTTCCCCGTATGGCTCAATTTTAGATAATGGCCATTACTAAGAAGCATTTGATTGTATAGCTAACTTGTTTAATACATAGCAACATCAGAGTTGTGCTGTACATCGATAAAACTGAGCTCACTGCTGAAAGCTCCATAAAGCTCCACTTAACAATAATGCTGGAATAAAGAAAGTCTGTTGTCAATGCATTTTAAAAATAATGCTCGTCCCTGTGGTAACCCCTTGACTGAAAGTAAAGCTTTTCTTACATGTCAAATGTTCAGAATTACCCAACATTTTTTTGTATCAAGATAATAAAATGTGAGGCTGGATGAACACAGCAGGCCAAGCAGCATCTCAGGAGCACAAAAGCTGACGTTTCGGGCCTAGACCCTTCATCAGAGAGGGGGATGGGGGGAGGGAACTGGAATAAATAGGGAGAGAGGGGGAGGCGGACCGAAGATGGAGAGCAAAGAAGATAGGTGGAGAGGGTGTAGGTGGGGAGGTAGGGAGGGGATAGGTCAGTCCAGGGAAGACGGACAGGTCAAGGAGGTGGGATGAGGTTAGTAGGTAGCTGGGGGTGCGGCTGGGGGTGGGAGGAAGGGATGGGTGAGAGGAAGAACCGGTTAGGGAGGCAGAGACAGGTTGGACTGGTTTTGGGATGCAGTGGGTGGGGGGGAAGAGCTGGGCTGGTTGTGTGGTGCAGTGGGGGGAGGGGATGAACTGGGCTGGTTTAGGGATGCAGTGGGGGAAGGGGAGATTTTGAAACTGGTGAAGTCCACATTGATACCATATGGCTGCAGGGTTCCCAGGCGGAATATGAGTTGCTGTTCCTGCAACCTTCGGGTGGCATCATTGTGGCAGTGCAGGAGGCCCATGATGGACATGTCATCAAGAGAATGGGAGGGGGAGTGGAAATGGTTTGCGACTGGGAGGTGCAGTTGTTTGTTGCGAACTGAGCGGAGGTGTTCTGCAAAGCGGTCCCCAAGCCTCCGCTTGGTTTCCCCAATGTAGAGAAAGCCGCACCGGGTACAGTGGATGCAGTATACCACATTGGCAGATGTGCAGGTGAACCTCTGCTTAATGTGGAATGTCATCTTGGGGCCTGGGATGGGGGTGAGGGAGGAGGTGTGGGGACAAGTGTAGCATTTCCTGCGGTTGCAGGGGAAGGTGCCGGGTGTGGTGGGGTTGGAGGGCAGTGTGGAGCGAACAAGGGAGTCACGGAGAGAGTGGTCTCTCCGGAAAGCAGACAGGGGTGGGGATGGAAAAATGTCTTGGGTGGTGGGGTCGGATTGTAAATGGCGGAAGTGTCGGAGGATAATGCGTTGTATCCGGAGGTTGGTAGGGTGGTGTGTGAGAACGAGGGGGATCCTCTTGGGGCGGTTGTGGCGGGGGCGGGGTGTCCTCACACCCCGCCCCCGCCACAACGGCCCCAAGAGGATCCCCCTCGTTCTCACACACCACCCTACCAACCTCCGGATACAACGCATTATCCTCCGACACTTCCGCCATTTACAATCCGACCCCACCACCCAAGACATTTTTCCATCCCCACCCCTGTCTGCTTTCCGGAGAGACCACTCTCTCCGTGACTCCCTTGTTCGCTCCACACTGCCCTCCAACCCCACCACACCCGGCACCTTCCCCTGCAACCGCAGGAAATGCTACACTTGTCCCCACACCTCCTCCCTCACCCCCATCCCAGGCCCCAAGATGACATTCCACATTAAGCAGAGGTTCACCTGCACATCTGCCAATGTGGTATACTGCATCCACTGTACCCGGTGCGGCTTTCTCTACATTGGGGAAACCAAGCGGAGGCTTGGGGACCGCTTTGCAGAACACCTCCGCTCAGTTCGCAACAAACAACTGCACCTCCCAGTCGCAAACCATTTCCACTCCCCCTCCCATTCTCTTGATGACATGTCCATCATGGGCCTCCTGCACTGCCACAATGATGCCACCCGAAGGTTGCAGGAACAGCAACTCATATTCCGCCTGGGAACCCTGCAGCCATATGGTATCAATGTGGACTTCACCAGTTTCAAAATCTCCCCTTCCCCCACTGCATCCCTAAACCAGCCCAGTTCATCCCCTCCCCCCACTGCACCACACAACCAGCCCAGCTCTTCCCCCCCACCCACTGCATCCCAAAACCAGTCCAACCTGTCTCTGCCTCCCTAACCGGTTCTTCCTCTCACCCATCCCTTCCTCCCACCCCCAGCCGCACCCCCAGCTACCTACTAACCTCATCCCACCTCCTTGACCTGTCCGTCTTCCCTGGACTGACCTATCCCCTCCCTACCTCCCCACCTACACCCTCTCCACCTATCTTCTTTGCTCTCCATCTTCGGTCCGCCTCCCCCTCTCTCCCTATTTATTCCAGTTCCCTCCCCCCATCCCCCTCTCTGATGAAGGGTCTAGGCCCGAAACGTCAGCTTTTGTGCTCCTGAGATGCTGCTTGGCCTGCTGTGTTCATCCAGCCTCACATTTTATTATCTTGGAATCTCCAGCATCTGCAGTTCCCATTATCTCTGATATTTTTTTGTATCAAATTGTTTATTCAAGAGAGTATATTCAGTCATTGAGCTGGCAAATGGATAGATGCCATCATTCATGAAGGAAGCTTGTGCTTCCTGAGAGAAGTTTTTTTTTAATGCAAACTTTAACTCTTAAAATTTAAAATGTCCAGGTTACAAGGCTACCATTTTGTTTGCAGGTAGACAGTGCTTTCCTTAATGTAAATGCTTGCTTGTGCCCTCACCTTCAGTCTCATGCAGGGACCATTACAAGAGAAGTGCAAATGAAAACTGTCCTAAAAATATCTGCAGCCATTCTGAGAAGCATATTTGGGATACTTTCCCTGCCTTAACAATATCACTCTATATAATACATGACATTGACAGTTTTAAGTAGGGTTTTATGATAATTCACATTATCAAAGCTTCCCAGTCCTGCTGTAAGCCAAAGGTTTCATTCTGTCACAAGAACTGTGTCTATGTATTTATCAGTAAATGATTTTTCCAGTACGAATGTTTAAGTAATCTTGCTGAACTATGCAGCATTAGTTATTCCAGTAGCAGGTTTGTTACCCAGTGTGCACATTTGGATCCGTAGGCATGTTGGGCTTGACTGTCGAGATAATGAAAGGCTCAAGACTGGTTTGTAATTGATGCTTAACTAATTGTTCTTTCAGTTTCTAATTAATAGCTGTATAATGGTGACTTGAGAAGTGAGGAAGCTGCTGGCAGTTGAGAAGCTAGCAGACGTCAAAGGCATAACTTCAAGATTAAATATGAATGTGTTAAGTTGAGTGGCTTGGTGATGTTCAAACTAATTTATTTTTGAAAGCAATCAGTCCCTCAGTTAACACTTCCTAAGCATGACGGAGAAACATTCTTAGTGTCATGGCATGACACCAGAACAAGTCAAGTTACTAAATGTCCTTGCATTTTTGTATGCCACTCTTGGTTTCAGTTGCACAATGCAGACTTTGTATACACCTACACACAGTGTTGGATGACCTGTTGATGAAATGAAGGGCTCAATTTTCCCTTTCTTGGCAAAGTGCCATTTTAGGTGCAATTTATTTCTGTTGTCTCACCATTTCTCATGCGATTGTCTATCTCTCACCTCATTAATTATGGAACCACCTCTCATATTGCCCAGTTTATGCAGTTGTGCAGCACGAAGGCTCAAAATAGTCACTGCTGCTGGGACTTTGTGACATGCATGCCATATTTAAATGCCAGCTCCAGAACGCTGCAGAAAGGGAAGCTCATGCCCCCTTTCACCAGCAAGACCTGAAGGTGGAAGGGAAATGCCCTTTCTTCCAGACCAGCATATGAAACCACGTCACCATTGCCAGTCAGAACGGAGATAGCATTAACCACAGTTAATGATGTCGACAGGATGAAAAGGAATACGCATCCGTTCCAGAAGAAGATTAGCAACCTTCTGTGCTATGTAAGGATAAGTGCCACCGTTTTCTGTCTGCCACTCAAACTCACAGGGCCATCACTCATTCTAACTTTCCCACTGCACATGCCTCTCACCAAGGCTCATGGTCTACAATTCTCACTGTTACGTGCACCATATCCTCTCATTGGCATTCATACACCTCATACTCCAAAATACCCCCATATACTATCTATTCAATCTCACTGGGAACCCTTCACCACCCCACCAGCCCCTACCTCGCTGCCAATGCCTCTCCCATCCACATCAATCCCATCGAATACCCACTCTTCTCTTTTGCAGGAGCTAATGGCACTCATTAGCCTTGTACAACAGAGGGAGGGTAGCACCAAAAATACTGAGCTTAACCTCTACCTCTGTGAAGGAAGGTATCCGACCTCCAGAGGATACAATGGCAAGACTTTCACCTGCACACTCCACCAGCTCTGAGACTCACGGTGAATATGCAGTGCTCATTGGACTTGGGCTCACGATGTGGTGAGCATACCACTGACGAGTCTTGGTAGCTGGCTGAGGAGGAAACAGGCCAGGTCCCTGGAAGAAAGTGGGCACTGCTTAGTGTTAGGTAAGGTACTGTCCCATGGTCTCAACTGTCAGTGACTTTGGCAGAATGGCCAGAGAGGCTCAGCAAGAGCAGGCACATCACTCATTTGCAAGTAATCCTGCACCTTTGTAAATATTTTTGACTGACACTCTGAAAATGTTTGTGTTAATCTTGCTGCAGCTGTAGCACCCGTTTGACATATGAGCTGCCTTTTCAAATATCTTGATCATGAAAGAAGTTGCAAAGGACAAACGTTGCTCATCTCTCACAAGCAAATGACTCTTTAACTGCAGATCGCATCTGACGCCAGGGAGCTTAGAACATGCAGCCAAGGCATTGCCCTGTAGTGTAGACAGGATTGAGGCTACAAGTATTGTGCAGAGATTGTGCTCAAGTTTTGAAGGACACAGCGTGCAGCGATGATGCAGCACACCATTTTGGGCTACTCTGCCAGGCCCCACTGGAGTGGGCTAGGCATTGAAACCTCATCTTTAGGCCTGTGCTTCATTTCATTATGTTCATTTTAGAAGGGTGTGCATTTTTTTTAATATTCTGCTTCAGTTTGGCTTTGGGAAGGTGTCACAAGACTTATTTGGAGGTGGTAGCCTTTGTCTCCCAGTAACCATCCCTGTATTGGAAGGAACCTGCAAGTTCTGGTTGGTGAACTCTGCAGGTCTGTGTTAAGGATACTTTCAAAGCAATATGGGTGTAGTCTGTAGTTCCCTGCATCAGAAGGAAGCCAGTAACATTGGACAATCTCATTGTATAGCATAAGATAACACACATTTTTCTCTTCTGGCCTATAAGAAAAGAAAAATGGACGTTGGAACTGCATTATAGCTAAAATAGCAGAAGATCAATTGGGATTGTGTGGTATATGCTATAGTACATAGGATTATGTTACTTTAGAAGGCAGTGAGGTGAATACCACGGGTCTTTGAATTAAGGAAAAGCTGCCTAAGGATGGCCTTTGCATTGGTCCATCTGTATCATGTTATAGATTCATGAGGCCAGTACACTCGGACATCCTGAAGCCTGCAAACAAAATACATCTTTGAGTGAAAACAATTTTAAAAAATGTTTTTTGAAAAAAAAGATAATTTTAATATAAGAAAAGATTCAGGTCCATCAGTGCAGCTATTGAGCCAGGGATCGACCTTTGTCCTAACTGTGAGAAGGGCAACTAGGGGTGGGCAGTAAAGTCTCTGGCTAGCCAGTGATGCCCATGTCCCATGAATTAATTTTTAAGAATAATGCATCGCCCTTGTTGGACTTTGATCCATCAAATTTGTTTTCTCCATCTGTACTTTTCCACCCATAAAGTTTGTGCCATACTGTCTATCTTTATTTGTTATATATATGAATGTCTGTGTGTCTGGGGTTTATAAAGAGTATAAAGCTGAAATTTCATAGCATTAATTAGTAATCCTTTTTTACTACTTGATTTAAAAAACAAGTGAAGTTATTTCCTGTTAGTATTGGAATGTAGTGTGAATTGCTTTTGTCCTCAGTGGTGTGTCATCTCATTGATCATCCTGGTTATGGACAGCATAGTGTCTCAGTGGTTAGCACTGCAGCCTTTCGATTCCAGCCTTGGGCTGCTGTCTCTGTGGAGTTTGCACATTCTCCCTGTGTCTGCATCAATTTCCTCCAGGTGCTCCAGTTTCCTCCCTCAGGTTAGGTGGATGAGCCTTGCTAAGTTGCCCCGTGGTGTGTACATTAGGTGGGTTGGATAGGGCAAATGCAGGGTCACATGGAAAGGGCAGGTGGATGGATCTGGGGGTGATGCTGTTTGGAAGGGTGGACTTGTTGGGACAAATGACCTGTTTTTACACTATAGGGATTCTATGATATGTTTGAGTGTTTTCACATTGTGATGGCATGTGAAATCTCTTTTTTCTTCAACTGAGTTATGATGCTGGCTGCTGACTGTCCTTGTCGGGGTGGAAGGTCATAAACTGTTGAAGTCTGGAGAAAATAGCACCTGTAGCTGCCTGGGTGCCTTTGTGGACCAAGAGTTGGGAGGTGCTGTAGAGGTCTGTAGTTCCTAGCTCCTGGGATCGATCTGCTGACATAAAACCACAGTGCAGCTGTTTCCTTGATGTACACTTGGATGGGATGGCTGCTCAATTATTCTGAGAGCAAGTCCTGCTGTAAGAGATGGCACAGTTTGGTAATGATGGCCATGGTCTGTGCATGCATTGTGTTTCTGGCAGCCATAGATATTGGCAATGAGGCTGGTAGTTTACTGTTTGGATCAATCTCCTTCACCTCCTTGAGGGATCTTCAGCTGTGCTTTTCTTTCTGGTGGCTGTGTGACAGTCTCTGGAAGTCCCTGTTGTTGCTGGGTTTGGGATGACCTTCCAATTGCTATCAGCTTTGGGCGATGTTGCATGGTTAGCAACACTACAAGATTTCCTCTGAGTACTAGTTCCATCTCAGATGAGCAAGCAGATAATCTGCAGGGAGTGTTGGAATAGCAAAATACATCAGTAATAATACTCCTGATCCCTCACACGATGAAAGAACATTGGCTTCCTTGTGAAAATGAAGGCCTCTGTGATGCAATGTCACGCTTTATCAACAGCCCTGAGCTCTGTAACCATGTGCTGATATAAATTGTTGATCCACATCACCTGTGCTACATCATTTGAACTAAACACAGAGTGTTCTCTACTGGGATAGCACCCCCTCCCAAAAAAATGGTACCCTTGAACATCTCAGAAGCACTGTGTTGAATTTCGGGTTTGAAAAGCAGAAATGGCCAAATAGGTGTGACTTCTTAAGTGTTCCCCTGGATAACTTTTAGTATGGCGTGTCAGGGGCCAGTTGATATGAAGTATGTGATTGAGGCTGTAATTTGTGAATGTTCACGGTTACTTCAAGAACGAGCTTTTGATAGAATCCAGTTTGATGGCAAATGGTCAGTGTTACAGAATCAGTGGATGAATGATGAACATGATTGATTTTAGCAGGGGCTCATTTACAAACCACTGCTCCACCCAAAAGAGGGAAACGTGGTAACTGTCGTTTCTCTCTATCGCTGAGAATTTTTTCTCCTTCAACCAAGTTCTGCTTTGAAAGACAGAAGTGAATCAACAGGACATTCAAAATCCTCACCATTTGTTGCATTAAAAATAATGTTTTTCCACTTGTGACCTCTAATTCTTTAGACAGTCACTGTAAATCTCTGCCCTCTGGTTCCTAATTTTTTTGATCTTGCAATAAAATAAGAAAAATTATTTTCATCTAAATCATTCACGGATTTGAACAACTGTATCACATCTCAACTTGCCCTCCTCTGCTGTGATTCGAGCAAGATCTTCTACAGTTTATTCACATTACACTTGTCACTTGAATCATTCATTCAGGTGAATCTCTTCTGTATCCCTTCAAAACCTTCATGGTCCTCCCAAATTGTGGTGCCAAGAATTTGACACAGTCCTCCAAGACAGGCCATATTGGTCTGTTTTATGCGTTTAGCATAACTTCCTGGCTTTTGTACTTTATAACTCTATGTATGTATAACGGTCAGGATTCCTGGATGATGGAAATTAGAGGAAGCACATAATGGATGGTATAGGATTGACTGTCCACTATATATAATGAGTGCAATGGAATTAATTATCAGACTCAATGCATCTATGATGACGGTTGCGATACTCTGTTTTAGACTGCTCTCAGGGAATACATTTGTCCTCTGTGATTTACTGATTATTTTGTTAACTTGTCCTACCATTTTCCAAGACTTATGCTTAAATTCTCCTAGGCCTGTCTGTCCTTGGGAGCCACATTTAGTGTTGTATCATTCAATGACATTATCATTTCCTTGTTATTCCTACCTAAATGTATGTCCTGCACTTTTCTCCATTATATTTCATTTGCAATGTGTCCATCCATCCCACTTGCCCGCCCGTGCCCAGTGGCAGACAAGCCAACTGTTTTAACATCTCACCCAAAAGATGGTGTCTCAGACTGTGCAGTACCATATGGTGCTTGAGTCTCTGAGCTGGGCCTTGAACTGGCAGCTTTCTGACTAAAATGCAAGAGTGCCACAATTGAATAAAATCGGCAACTAAACGTAGAGAGGCCATCTCAAGAAGTAACATTTAAAGATGGCCCCATCTCTGTGAATTTCTTTGGAAATCCTCACAACTTGCTTCTGGTGGAAATCTGGATAAAGCTGATAAATAGGGTTTCTCCTAATTGTCTGCCAACATTACAGCTGTCAATTTGAAGTATTTCTGAGGAAGTTCCCAATTAATGTTCTTAACACTTCAGTTTCTATCTGGAGACACATCTTTGATGTTTAATGAAGATTTATGTTTTTTGTTTAGGTGAAGTTCAGCTTTTCCTTTATCCGAGATATAATGACATAATTTTCTTTCAAGGCATGCACCGCTTAATTTTGTCACCTTCCTTCTTGTTAACAATGAGGGCAATTACTGTAGGGCATAAAACACTGTTTTTCCCCCAATCCCCAGGCCAGGTTCAACATGCTAAAACGTAAGATACTTCTCCCTTAGCTATCTACAGACATCATGGGCAGAATTTTCCCCTCCCTGCTATGGCGTGAGAAAGATGAGAAACTACAGAAAAGGTGGCAGAATCAGATTCTTGACATTTTCCCCTCACCTTAATTAGTGACCTCAGGATCTCGCCATAGACAGTGACCTCCTTATTTCCATATATTTGCATCTCATTATAACCCCCAATTGTGTCATTTCTGTTCCACTTCCAGTTTGGAGACTGAGCCAGTTTTCATGCTCCGAGGTAAAGGGAAGAGTTGAATATGATAGAAGTAGATGAAAGAGCAGTTATTGGTAATGCATGAGCAGGGTGGGGTGAGTGAATGTCCATTCAAGTTGTAGTCCATGAGCTTTGGTGAGCACATGTGCAGTGGCAGAATTAGAGTAAGTAGTGGCTGTATCAGTGTGAGATGATTTTGCTCTCGCTGCATGTGCTGGACATCCTGCATCCTGTGATGCATTCCCCTCCCCCGGGTTGCGATTGATTTCCAGGCTGGCTTGGTGTAGTGGCATAGTCTCGTGTGCTGCTCCTCAGGAAAATGGACTGCCCTTCCCACCACTACACTGTACAGCAATACCTACCTGAAGTGTCCTCTGAGTTATGTCCTGCAAGTAGAGGCTTGAGCTAGGGCCTGTTCCTCGCTTGCAACATCAAAGTGGTGTGCAGCTGGGCTTTAATCCCAGTGATGTAATCACCAGATAGTGCTGGCTATGGGGAACACTTCTGCATTTCCTGCTGTTGCTATTCCTGAAGGAATGCCCTGAAGACCCAGTTGCATAATTAAGGAACTGTAGAACATAATATTTCATGAGAAAACTTTGCTATAAGCCACAATGGACTGGGCACCATGAATCCCTCTTAACAAAAAAAATCTTCAAATCAATGGGAGAATTTCACCCAGTTTCTCATATTTAATCTCCAAAGAGCCCCCAGCACCCGGTAAGTGTTCTGTTTTCAGTTTACAGTATCGGCCGTTCCCCATTAATTTGGTCTTTTTAGAATAGGTGTAGAATTATTCTGGTTTCTGTCCTTGATCAGACCAAAGCAATTCTGCCGCTCATCAGTCATTGCAGAGCCCGAAGAATCTGCGTCTTGCATTATTTATACTGTTGGTTGTAAACCAGAAAGTGTTGGAAATTGGATACAAGATAACAAGGTGTAGAGCTGGATGAACACAGCAGGCCAAGCAGCATCAGAGGAGCAGGAAAGCCGACGTTTCGGGCCTAGATTTTTTTTCTGAAGAAGGGTCTAGGCCCAAAATGTGCTGCTTGGCCTGCTGTGTTCATCCAGCTCTACACCTTGTTATCTCGGATTCTCTAGTATCTGCAGTTCCCACTATCTCAGAAATTGGATACATTCCAGTTTAAAAACAAAGCTTCAGAAAGTGCCTGTTATCTATGTAAGGAATGCCGAGCCACATCCCCATTTAGGACTGAGAACATGTTGCCCATTTGTGCGTGACTTTGAACCTTAATAATTTGCAAGGAAATGTTAACTTTTCATTCTTTAAATTTGAAGTTAGCCTCAAACAGACAGGACAGTGTGATAAGCCAGTGTATTATACCAAATATACCCACTGAAGTCAGCATTGGAGTTCAAGCTGTTTTGTATTTCTTTTAATTAATGATTAGGTCAATATTTATCAGTTTTTTGTAACATTAGTGTTTCATTTTGTGTTTGTTTGTGAGTACATTAATATTGCATTTTAAAAGAAAACTGAGAACCTAGCAGAACCTAACCAAACAATTAATAAATGATATCTAAAAAATAGAAAACACTTCATTTCCTGCTGTTCCCTCTGACCTATAAGCAGGAATTTATAAACCACTCAACAGCAACAATTGGTCTTTAACAGGAGGATTTTCCTACTTGCAGTGACTAGCCTTGGTGCCTTTAAAAAGACATGTTACACTTTAGCAGCTGAGTGGTACCCTGTAGCAATGCATGCTAAAGATTCCTGTGATTTTTAAGCAGTGCTTCTTTTCATTTAACATGACCATTTCCACTGGAATTCTGCCTGTGTATGAAAATTGACACTACCGTTTATGATAATCAAATCTGACGAGAAAAACAAAGTAGACTCACACTTAACTGTATGGAGTAATCTGGTGCTTTGTGCCTGGTATTTGATAAAGATTGTGTTGGAGATACAATTGATATTTTAAAGCCTCTGATTATACAGATTTGAAGTTGTTCTGATTTTACTTTATTGTATTTATCTTAATGCTTTCAATGTGTGTTCCCATTTTGTATCAAACAACATAATACTTTTCATTAAAAAAAGTAAATTTGCATGACAGAACAAATATGTCAAAAAGGATATTAACTGAAAGTTGAACAGTGTTGCAAAAGAAGCAATAAATCATTAAAGTACTCATCACATGACACTGTTATAGTTTTGAAATGTTGATATTTAAGTTGCAGACTTGCTCGCTGAGCTGGTGTGTTTGATCGCAGATGTTTTACCATCCTGCTGGATAACATCGTCAGTGCGCCTCCGATGAAGTGTTGGTGTTCTGTGCTGCTTGTTATTTATATGCCTCAGTTTGTTGGGATGGTTGGCATTACTTCCGGTTCTGTTTTTCACTGGTTTGTGTTTTGGGTCCAGCTCAGTGTGTTTGTTGTTGGAGTTCCTGTCGGAATGTCAGGCCTCCAGGAATTCCCTGACATCTCTCTGTTTGGCTTGTACTATTATGGATGTGTTGTCCCAGTCGAATTTGTGTCCTCCTTTGTCCATGTCTACTGAGACCAGTGAGAATTGGTCATGTCTCTTGCTGGCTAATTGGTGTTCGTGTATCCTTATTGTCAGCTTTCTTCCAGTTTGGTCTATGTAAGGCTTCCCACAGTCCTTGCCTGGTATTTCGTATTATACGTGAGTTTTATTGGTTGTGAATATGGAATCCTTTACGTTTGTCAGTAACTGTCGTAGGCTGTTTGTTGGTTTGTGGATTACCCTGATACCTAGGGTCTGAGTAGTCCAGTTGTCATCTTTGATATGTCCCTGATGTATAGTAGGGTGACTCGTGTGTCTGGCCGCATTGTGTCTTCCTGTTGTGCTCTGTCACGGAGGTAACGGCAGATGGTGCTTTTTGGTATCCTTTTAAAAACCAAAATCCTTTTGGTATTCCTTTTAAAAACTCCATTGTCAAATGCACAAGACTGCCTGAAACCCACTGACACATAAACAACACCCTCACCAGGATAAAATTCACAAAAGAAGAAGAGAACAATAATCGACTACACTTCCTAGATGTAATGGTGGAGTGTAAGAACAACAGGGAACTCCAGACCAGCATCTCCAGAAAGGCCACCCATGTGGATCAGATACTTAATTACTCTAACACCAATAAACGGAGCTGCATCAGGATTATTCAAACAGGCCACAACACACTACAGCAACCTGGAACTGCACAAAGCAGAACAGCAGCATTTATATGGAGTTTTTAAAAGGAATGGATAGCAGAATAGCACAGTCTGCCATTACCCCTGCGACAGACCACAACAGGAAGACACAACATGGCCAGACACACTATTCACCCCATCGTACACCAGAGACAGATCAGAGATGACCTCAAGACCACTCAGACCCCTTAGTATCAAGGTAGCCCACAAAGCAACAACCAGATACTGGCGAATGTAAAGGATCCTGTACCCACAACCAATAAAACTAATGTAATATACGAAACACCACACAAGGACTGTGAGAAAAATTACATAGGCCAAACTGGAAGAAAACTGACAATAAGGATACATGAACACCGACTAGCCGTCAAGAGACCCGACCAATTCTCACTAGTCTCGATTCACACTGACAACGAAGGACACAAATTTGATTGGGACAACACACCCGTAATAGCACGAGCCAAACTGAGACATGCCAGGGAATTCCTGGAGGTGTGGCATTCCAATGGAACTCCATCAACAAACACACTGAACAGGACCCGAAACACAAGCCACTGAAAAACGGAACTGCAAGTAATAGCAACCACCCCAGCAAACCGAGGCACATAGATAACAAATGGGACAGAACACCGACAGTTCATAGCAGGCGCACTGACCATGTTACCCAGCAGGCTGATGAAACGCCTGTAATCAAACACACCAGCTCGGTGAGCAAGTCTACAACCTCATCAACAGCTTGAGCTACAAATCTTATCAAAAAATGTTGATTTTTACCTTAGTATCAGCTCTCTAAAATCTGTTTGGCTAGTTTAGGAGCTTTGTTTGAAATTATAATGTTTTAAAATTGTTTTAAACCTTCTGTTGTCATCATGTAATTTATTTTTTTTTCCTTCTTTATGGTCTTGTCTTTATTTTTAAATACCAGTCACTGCGCCAAAAGGAAAGTGCATCAGATCAAATGGCTTATGTTGAATTTTCCATAAATAAGTCCTGCAAAATCAGCTCTTGACCTGAATGTTTGAGTAATAGCAGTTTTATTGCAATGGAATGCCTCAACAATTATGAGCAACTTCCAGACACTTTCAAAAGCTATGTTATAGAATTATGACAATGGAGTCTATTTTGAGGAAATGCTTAATCATCTAATTTAGCACGGTGTGTTCACTACAAAATCTTAATGTACATTTTCCTATCAAGAAGGCAGCATCTAAATTTCACCTAAAGTACCAGAAGATAAATTGTTGCTCGTTAAACACATCTAAATATTTGGAGAATTTAGTGGTCTGATCACTATCTGAGATATATTTGGTTGAAACAAATTTCAGTGCTCAGTGACATGTCCAAGAACACAGTGTGAATGAATTGCTTGAGTAAGTTAAAAGTGTAATGCATGCGTTAATCATGAGTGAAAAGCTGCCAGTGTTAGGGTTAAATTGTTTTGATGTACATGCGAGAGGTGAAGACACATGGTCTGCTTTTTTACAATGGTGCAAATTGCATTTTAGACTGTTGCAGTGTGATGTGTGCAGTGGCTGGTCTGATCTCAGCTCTTTACCCTCTTGGCAGTCACAAAACTGGTCTCTGCTTCCTTGTAACAATGTCTACTTTCAGTACAAAGCACAAATAGGCTAGTTCATCTCTGCCAACGTTTATGCTCCATGTGAGCCTCTTCCATTTTTTTGTTTGTTCTTTTTCTAGTGCATTGTTCATTATGTTAGTCTATTTGACAAGGACTGAGGCAAAGCACCTTTTTAACACCTAGGCCAATTACCCCAGATGATTTCCTACCCCCGGGACCTGTCATTGTGATGAGTCAGTGGCAGGTTTCCTTTATCATGGTGACTGAATAAGTGAAGCTCTGGGCAGAATTTACTCAGGCCCTGAACAGCATGGACAGTGGCAGCCAGTTGGGAATATGTATTGAGATCGGAAAGTGAAATTTTTGATAGCGAGAAAGAAAACGTCTAGTTTTCTGTCTGAGGTATTAACAACTGCCTAAGTGAGCATCAAGTAGACTAATTGCAACCATTAACATCTCTTTATTACCTAATCTTGCCTTATTTCTGCACGGCTTGCTGCTTTGCCAAGTAGTGGAAAGAAATGAGAAGACAGCAAATCCCAACATGAAAGTCTGAGTGGTTACTGGCTGTCCAACTCACTGCTTGATCCTTCATGCCTGCATCTGTGGGTATGCTCCATGGGCAGTAACCCCATCCATCAAAGTTAGCATCAGCCATGTCCCAACCTCGCCACAATGTCATGGCCCATCTCTGACCCACTGAGGACACAGTTCTCCACTTCAGTGCTGCACTCTGGAGGTGCAATAACTTCTTTCATTGCAAAGCTGCTGCTGGGCCACTGTACACACAGGGAGGAGCACCTGTCTTGTGTACTGAAACGGCATATATTTCAGGGCTCTTAGCCCTCACTCACTTTTTGCACTGCATGTTCATTGCATTTCTGCTTTGCCGTTTTGTGCATCACTGCCTCCTTCAGAACTCTTGGCCTCACATTGCTTTCTTCCCGCTATGCCTTTTAGTGCAGACACAGAGCCAGGCAGCTTGTCATGGTTATCAACAATGATTTGTCAAGAAGGGTTGGCATGTTGTTACATGGTGCAGTGGAATATTGGTTAGCGTTGTTGGCTGGATAGCTGGTTTGTGGAGCTGAGTATTTCCAAAAGCATGGGTTCAAATCTCACACTGGCTGAGAGTACCATGAAAGATCCTCTATCTCAGCTGCTGCTGTAGACTGAGGTGTGTTGACCGTCTGCTCAAACCACCACCACCAGTTGACACATTCCCTCTCTAATGAGAGAGCAGCTGGATAATCTAGTAAGACTAGCGTGACTGTTTACTTACTAGACTGGTTGATCAGATGGATGTGGTGATGTAAAGAGGTAATATGCTTACCATTGTGAGATTTCATTTGCAATGAAGTGCCACCTACATGCATTGTTCTGTTTCCCTCGTCCTGTGCGTACTGTAAAGTGCTATCTATTCCTGTTGGTAATGCTTGAACTGGTGCACACCTGGACTTTCATGATGTGCCAATGGCAGGATTCACAGAAGGTCTAAACAGTGGCAAATACTTCCGCTTTTGAAGTTTGCACTACTGTGTGAGCACAGTGCCATAGGAGCATGGGGCAGGCAGAATGAGATAAGCAACAAAGGGTGGGGTGGGGTGGGGTAACTCGTCAGAGCGCATGGAGCTGCAGGAAACTCCTCGAATTTGACATTTAGCTGATTTTGGTAAAATTTAGCCCTTGGTTTCTGATTAATGGCACTCAGATGTTTTAGCCGATGTTTTGAGAATCACAATCTTCACTTATTCTGTTTGCAGTTTGAAGCACTGAGTTTTGGTGACTCCTTGAGCAAATTTAAATTACGTTTTGAAATTCTTGAGGATTCCTATAATAGTTTTGGGTTGTCATCTGTGTCTTGTTTGTTTTTTTCACAAAAGACTACAAATCGACAATCATGAGTGTCAGGGAGAATGTTTGATTTTGACACTTTGATCATGTTTAAAATGTGTTTAACTGCACTTCTTGATTGAACCCTTGTAAAGAAAAGATCAATAAGCTATCTATCTTCATTCCATATATGTGAGAAATGGCTCAGGGTGGTAGGGAGTAGCGGAAGGTTATTTGATTATGAAGTAGAAGGAAAAAAGGACTTTTTGCTCTTCTCATCATGCATTACTGTACTAACATAATCTTTATCTTGTGTAATGTTTCTTGTTCCTACTGCTGCAAAATAAATGAGCATATAATCTACTGTAGGTGGACCTAAAATAAAAATGATATGTACTGCATATCTCAGTAGGACAGAGCAGTGAAGTGGAATGTAGCTAAGTCTCAATTGTCATAATGTTTGTACTATCACCATGAATAGTGAACGTCTGACCCAGTGTCGGATGTCTGCAGTGTGTTTTAAGATATTGGCTATGGTTTACAATCACTGCCACACTTCGGTTCATGAGGTTTTGCACTGGAATTTGTTATGATTAGAAAACCGTTTTGACAAGACACTCTGGATATCTAGGAGGTCTATCTAGGCTCTTTGTGAACAGGCTGAGCAGGTGTATATCTCCTTAATTAGAGACAAAAAGAAAGCTGCAGCTGCTGGAATGCAAGGTAGACAAAGAGGAGGCTGCAAGAACACAGCTAGCCAGGCACAGCCAGCTCCCTGGCTTGCCCCATTCTTCCAGCTTCCTGTTTGTATATATCCTTAACCAACCAGACTTGAGCGGCATTGATGTTTCTCAACCATCTGAAACAGTGTTTAATTAAGCCAAATCACAAACAAGGAACCAAAATAGAGAGGTACAAAAAAATGGGTTGGGACAGATGTAAGCGCCAGACTGAATGTATTAAATTTGCTTTTAATTTCCAACAATAACTGCACAATTATAAGTATTAATTTTCTGTGCTAGAGAGGTTTTGTGGTAGAAAGTAAGACTTATCACCTCCTAAGTGTTCCTCCGCACTGGAATGAATGAACCCTAACTTCTCTGGTGTGTTTTGTGGGCTGTTGCATGTTTGCCCTCTGTGTGTGTTTCCATGAGAGTTTCTGGATCAGATACCATTGTAACAAAGCTCTTGGAGAGCCAGGGCAATTCAGAGAGAAATCTCCTGATTTTCATGTTTAACTGTGCCTATGTGCTAGCTGTAAGTTGTTTTGGTCAAATCTCAAGGAGGCAGCTAAGGATGGGAGATAAATGTTAGCCTTCCCAGATATGCCCACATTGTATGAATGAATGAAAAGTTTTATTCCTAGCTGTACTGACCCATGAATACACAGTGTTAGCAGAGGATTAATTATTACATCAATGAACAGAATGCAGACGCCAAATGTAAAACTGCTACAAATGTCAGTGAGAGGCTCTGGCGCTTGTGTCCAAATAATTTTCATAAAATCTCAAAGATGTATTCTATTATGATGAAGTAGGACAGTACATTTGCATGAATTAGAAAATACAGTAGAGTAGTTAAAGCCACCATAGTCCTCCTGGAGAGTGTGTGTGTGTGTGTGTGTGTGTGTGTGTGTGACGCGCACACACACAACTGGTGGTGGTTTAACTTGAGGCGCAAGCGAAGAGGTTGCACAGGAGAATGCTTCATGATAATCCCAGGAATTGAACCACACTGTCGGCATTAACAAACCAGCCACCTGATTAACTGAGTTAACCAAACTGACTGAGGTTGCCATGAAGAACTCTCCTTTTCGACATCTTCCCTCACCAGTTGCCTGTCTTTAATAAGGGAGCAGCCCAAAGTTCAGTAAGATTGTGTAAAGACTTTACCTTTATAGTTACTCTTTGATATCACAAAAGCTGCAAACTTGACCTTTACGAAGCTCAGGTCGATATTTGTTAACTGTTGTAAGTTTGATTTAAATTTGCATAATTTACTGCGGCAAAATAGACCTTCCTTCAAGTCCTTGGAAACCTAGATGTACAAAAGGCATCTGCAGTTCCCATTTTCACTGTACAAAAGGCAGTCTGAGTTTTTAGGCGGTGGATTGCTGTCATCCAACAGTAAAATGTATTTTCAGCCTGAAGCAACTTGGTTTATTAGGAGTAACAAAGTGTGAAGCTGGATGAACACAGCAGGCCAAGCAGCATCTTAGGAGCACAAAAGCTGACGTTTTGGGCCTAGACCCTTCATCAGAGTTCATCCAGCTTCACACTTTGTTATCTCGGATTCTCCAGCATCTGCAGTTCCCATTATCTTTGGTTTATTAGGAAACTCAGTTGAATATTTCAGAGTGCTAAAGTTCTATCATATTTCTTTTGGTGGCATGATGATGATAAGTCTTTCATAAGGAATGGGAGTAGAGCGACCCATGCCACTTTTTAGTGAATATTTCAGTGACGAGGCCAACAGCAGCACTGATGTTGGCCTCGGGTCAAGCCATCCCTCTGTGCAAAGCAGCACAGTGCCCCCCAAAAAGAATAGCAAGGCTTTATTGAGTGGGAATGGGAAGTGAGTTTCAAAAGCGTAGTTAGTATCAGGCAGCAGTTTGAAAGTGAAATTGCTCTTTCCTGTTTGTATGAACACTTAAAGAACAATAGGTGAGCATTTTCACATGAGCAGGAATAAAGAAGTTTTTTAAAACTGATATTAAAACCCAGTTTGAGCAGATTGGATGTGGATCCACTGTTGAATTTTGATGAGGTCAGAATGGTCCATATGAGTTGTGTTCCACATTTAACCATCTTGCTATAAATTAAAATGATAAAAGACAAGACTTAGATTTAGTCAGTGGCTTTCATTTTTGTCCAGATCATGTAAACTATCTTTCGGGCAGAGAAATCCCTTTGATGTGCAGTTAATGTTGTTCTGTGGAAAATAAATCTGGCAGTCAATTTGTCCTTAGATCTCACAGACAGCAGTGAAATAAATGACTAAGTAATCTGTTTTAGATGTTTTCGAGGCATATTGGCCCAGGTATTAGACATAATGAAAATGAGATTTGGCACTTCTAACTGATGTTGAAAATATGATTATACTTGGGTTGACAATCGCTGCTTCTTAACATCACTGACAAGGTCAGTGCCCTCCATCCTCCAAGTTGCAGAGTGTTCGTCATTATTTCCTTGATCTTGTAATATCCCCTCACCTTGACTCTGCTCCACTCCTCCTCCTCCTGCCTTCCTGTTCAAACTGCATGTTTTCTTTCCTTGCTTGTAGCCTGGCTGCTTGGTTCAGTCAGGTGCTGATTTAGATGCCTGTAGAAGAGAATCAATAAAGCATAAGAGTAGAGATGGGAAAGGGAAGATTTAATAGTGATCTGGGGCTTTTTCTAGAGTAAATAGGAAGAAACTGTTGTCACTGGCCGGAGGGACAGATTTCAGGTTAATGATAAAAAGAACCATGGATTTCTATGTGCAGCTTTGCTGTGATCTGGAATGCACTGTCTAAAAGCAGAGTGGAAACATATTCTATATAATTTTTTTGAATGTTAGAGAAATATTTGAAGTGGCGATGTGGAAATTGTAGATCTGTGTGGAAAGAGGATGGGTGTGGAACTTATTCAGCAGCTTTTTGAAAGAGACTTCTTTGCTCTATTATTCCACCACTCTAGGTAATCTTTCCAATGAAGAGTTATGCCTATCAGAACTTAAAGAAACTTTTGAGTTTTCCAAATCTAAACAAATGGTACCAAGTATGTCAGATAATGTTTGAGAGTATTACCATAATACTCACAAAACATGGCCTTTTCAGTGCTACCAGTGGGGTACAGTTGCAGTCACTTCATAGTGCATGTGATTAATTAGAGTGAAATGAATTGGATATAAGGTGTGAGTGTTACTTTTGGGAGGGAGAGGCAGCGTGGAAACTGGAGGGTGTTGATCAGAGTTATTAATGCACTTGATGTTGAAAATATCAGAGAGCACTGGCCTTCCTATTATGGAATTCATGTCCACTTGTATCCAGGACTTAACATTGTGTAGGAATGTGCTAATGAAAATGGGTGCCATTCTCTGTGTTATGATCCTCTCCTTTCCCTAATCTTTGGTTACCAGTTTTATATAAAAAAAACAGGGCTGAGTTACAGATTTTTAAAACGGACTAAACACTCTGTGAGGTAATGGGTTACAATTCTGGTGATGATTGAAGGCTGCTTTTTTTGGTCATTTTAATCAGAGATGCCCTGGAGATATTTGATAATTTTGCTAACTCTCACTGCTAATTTCCAAGACTGTAGAAATCCTAAACCTTCCCTTCACCAACACTTTACTGCTCTTACTATTGTATAACTTACATTTTGGTTCAGTTTGGTTTTCCTGCTTATTCTTTAAGTGATATGCAAGCTGAGCCTAGAAAGGAATATGACTGCTGTAAATTGAAAATTGGCAGTTGATTTTGTTTTTCTATTTCTGTGCACTTAAGGGAATATTTCATGAGTTTTTTCAGTTTAATCAAGTCCAACAGTGCCATTTTTTAACGGTGTTGATATCCTGCCATGAATCTCGAAAGTTATTAGCAGGAATGCATTCACTTTTACTCCTCTGTGGGTACCAGCCAGCTGGTTCATTGCTATTTAAAGCTATAATTAGAGTAGGAAGAGTATAGGTTAAGCCCACTGATACTGTTTCGAAGGTTTCTCCAGGATTGTCTAGAATACCGCTGTTCTAATTACATCGCAACTAAAACCAGCTTTTGTTTGATAAACAGTGGCCTTAATGACAATATGACATTTAAGTAAACGTAAAATGTAGTAGAAATGATTTCAGTGGATGTACCACACACCTTTGCTGTTGTATTCTTGTAATGTTTGATAATATTTCAGTATAAAAATGGTAGATAGATGTGACTTGGGAATGTGAAATTCTGGAAAACTAGAGTTTTTTTTCTGCAGTTAAATGTGAAGCAAGCAAAAGGGACAAAATGTTCATAGAGTGTGAATGATAATATTAAGTATTGAATGTTGAGGTAAGACATGAATCAATGCACCAGCAAATGCTGATTGCTGTGTTTGCTGATGTTGTTTGATCATTTCCTAGAATTCTATCCAATAAGATAACAGATAACAAAGCAGCAGGCTTCTCTGCCACTTCTTGGTACATTTCTAGCTGAATTAAGGCAGTTAGAGAGGTGGGAACAATTTCAACATCAAATCATGGTTTTTGAGATGTGCTGCTGGTCGTCCTAATATACAGTGTTGTCAAAGGGTTGCTACTGTGATATTAAAGCAAAATGTGATCTGAACAAAGCATCTTTGGGAATACTGTTCTTTGGGAGAGTGCACTTGGAAGGAAGCTGCCTTTTGTTTTCTATTCACAGAGCATTTATGATTGCAGTTACAGTTAATGCAGAGAGTTGTCACCATCAACTCTTGCACTGTTCGTTCTAAGTAGATTAAAGCTTAAATTTACCGAAGGTGTTTAGCATGTGGAATAGAGAAGGAAACTGCTGTGATGTATAACTGCTGTAGTCCCCGTGAGTTGTGGCCTGGAAATGTGCAATACATAAGAGGCTAACCCCACTATCGCACCTGGGATGTATTCACATTGATGTCTCAGTCAGGTAACGTGTGGCTAGAGGAGCAAGTTATCATGCGTTTTAAAAACAAATTCTCTCCTTTCCATTGTAAGCTTTTTTTTAATGCAATAAGAAAGGAAACAGAGACCCAGGTTTCTGGAGACATCTTCATATGATTATGGACAATACAGTTTATATTGTGACAGTTTACAGAAACTTGTTGCTTATAGTTTCCCCTTTGACTGTCTGCCTTTTTCTTTCATTCTATTCTTCCCTCTATTTTTCTCAACGATTCTTCACGATGTTCCCTGCAGTCAGTTGCAAAGGTGCTATGGTCCTTCTCCCTTAACAGTAAAATACATCAATATTTACACAGCCCTTTATAAGTAGTTTTTGTTATGTATTTTAATCCAGAATGAACAGTAGCTTAGTTTCTTGTGTATCTAAATTATTCTTGATGTTAGATTATCCTTAATTTTAGATTTCTGTGATCTGAAGAGACTATGAACCTTCTTCATTCAGTTCATCTTCATAAGCAGGAGGTGAACTCCTTGGATTGAGTTCCTTTTGCTACATTCACTCAAGTTATAGATGGAGTAATCTGTACCATCTTCTGAATAATGCATTTTGTTACAACAGCAACTTTCTGTTTTATACCACATTTATTTTAGTAAAACCCCCAAAGTAATTGAAACATTTTGAACATATTTTGACACTGAACCGCTGAAGGAGAAACTGGGAAAGATGATCAAATGGGGTTTTAGGATCATCTTAAGATAAAGAAGTCGAGAAGTGAGGAAGTTGAGGGAGACATCTCTACTTGCCAGGCCAAAGCGGTAGTAAATGAAAACAGATTGCTATTTGTGGTATGATGCTCATTCAGGATCCCACAGTTTGCCCACATTGAAGGAATGCAAAGCCCCTGAGGCTGATAGAATTGCATGTGATGATAAAGATTGGGAGGGTCAAGCCATTGATAAATTTGAAAGTAAGCAAAGATAAGTACTTTAAAATTGAGGCTTTGTTGGATGGGGAGCCAGAAAATATCAACAAACTCAACGTGGTCAGTGAATGAATGAAATTTGAAGTAAATCTGATCAGGACAAAATGTTTCTGGGGTGGCAGATGGAAGACTGGTAACAATTACTGTTTGATCACCTTGTTAAATATATTAATTTATTTTAAGGTTAACTTTACTTGTTCATGAAACATGTGTGTCACATGTTATGCCAACATTTATTGTATATCCCTAATTACCTTTTGAGAACGTGACAGTGAGTTGCTTTCTTAAATGCATATAGTCGTTTGGGTGTAGAGGCACCCATGGTGTTAAGAATATTTGCAGAATTTAACTGTGACAAGGAAGGGACAATGATATATTTCTAAGTCAACGTGATGTGTGACTTGGAGGGGAACTTGTTGATGCTGGTGTTCCAATATATTTGCTGCCCTTGTCTTTGTAGACATTAGAGGATATGGGTTTGCCAGGTGCTGTCGATGAGAGCTTGGTGAATGACTGCAGCGCATTTTATGCGAATCATTGCAAATCATGCTGCTGCTGTGTCTATTGTGAAAGCAGCGAATGTTGAAAGTGTTGAATGTGGTACCAATAATGCAAGCTGCTTAGACATGAGTGGTGCTGAATTTTAAAGGTTTTGTTGGATGCATGTCTATCCGAACTCGAGCTGTTTCTTGATATCATGTGGAGTGAATTGATTTGACTGAAGACTGCAGGTGGAGCTCAAGATGGGTGATCCATCTGGCACTAAGATGGTTATAAGTGCTTCAGTCTTCTGAACTGGTGTGCTGGGTACCCCTATCATTCAAGATGGGAATATATGTGATTAGTTTTGGTAAGATTATTATCAAAAGTTTGAATTCAAAGAAGAGATAGTAAACTGTTCATGTCTGCTAATCACATTATGTTTGTTTGTGTCTTAATTTCAGGTTAAGAAGAAACAGTTACTGACTAGCAGTTTTCTGAATGTGTGTGTATAGGGAGTACCTATAACACTGGGTGTGGCTTGAGAGGTGCAAGACTGAGGAAGTCAATAACTTTTACTTTGCAGACAGAGTTTATGTCTGGGTTTCAACCTCCCCAACTGTCTTATTTGTTGATAACAAACAATGCATTGAGGTAGCCACAGCAGGGGCAAGAAATTATTTGAGATGGTTTTGGTCAGTAGGTAAATCGAGGGAAGGTTGGAGTCAGATGACGTTATGAAAATCAAAATCGGCAGTCTTGGTGCAGTTATGTGGTTGGAAGTGCAATCTGAATAAAGCACAGTAAACGTTGTAAAATATCTTGCTCAGCGAGTTTTGGAAAGATTTGTAGCTCAGGTTGAGGTTCTGGATGTGAGTTTGCTCGCTGAGCTGGAAGGTTAGTGTTCAGACGTTTCGACACCATTCTAGGTAACATCATCAGTGAGCCTCTGACGAAGCTATATAGAAGCTTTCAATAGAAAGCGGGACATAACACCAATGCTTCGTCGGAGGCTCACTGCTGATGTTACCTAGAATGGTGACGAAACGTCTGAAAACTAACCTTCCAGCTCAGCGAGCAAACTCACATCCAGTATCTTGCTCAGCTTAAGACATTTACCATAATTGCAGATGTTCGACAGCAAATAGTGATTGTACTGGAGATCAAAGACAGTGGCTTCAGTGTTCTAAATATTTAAATAAGAGAAGTTACATATATTTGGTGTTGGATGTCAAACACTCAGAGATACATAAGGGGGTCTGGACTGCATATTGTCAGTCCACATAGCTAATGTTGTGTTTATGGATGATCTTGTTGATTGGTTGGTTGTATTTTGATGAAAACTAAGAGGCCAAGAATAGATCTTTGGGGATTTTTGGGTAAACAGATTGAGAGTATAGCAATGGAACAAGCCAGGGCTGTTCCACCTAGCTGGATGACAGAGGAATAACATTGAGGAGGATGGGTGTGGCCACTTGTGCAGAAAACAGTAGGGGAGGGGATCAAGAAAAATAGTTTATAACAACCACAGTCGCAGAGATATTATCTGTGACTTTTTCAAGGCCATTTCCCTGCTATGATCAGACCAGGAACCTGATTTCAGGGATTCAAATATGGAATTGTAAGAATGATGGAGATGGATTTGTCAAGTGGTCTAAACTTTGGAAAGGACAGAGAGCTTAGTAACAGGATAGTGGTTTGTAGGTCAGGATGATGAGGAGCAGGATGATAACAGCACATTTCAAAGAGACAACTGTATTTGATGTTGGAATGAATATATGTGAGTCGATTATGATAAGTCGGAAATTGGACCTTGGAATATTAACGGTTGCAAAACATTTATTGCTTGGAACTCCAAAGTCAAAGGGTTAAAGGAAATTATAGCCCATTTGCTGTTTGCAAAGAAATAAGTGACTTTGGAAAGCAATATCAAACAAAGAATGAGAGAGAAGAAGAATGGCATTTTATTGCTTTAATTGTTGAGCAAACAGACCTGAAAAGCACTAATGCATCTATATTGCCATCAGCTAGTAACAGCCTCTGGACTGAGGTAATGGGTGTTTTCTCAGCACACACTTGGAAGTAGTGGGCAGTTGCTGGCAGAGTTTGCAAGGATTTAATACTGTCTGGCACTGCCTAAGAGTCCGATACTAGAGTAGAAAACAGCTGCTGTTTATTTGCCAGTGAAGTAGTTTGAAATATCTGACCGCATTCTAAATATCAGAGCTCCTAATCTTTTTTCACCTGAATCTGAAATCTTGTCTGAAAATTTTCCACCATTCTGCAACTGAGAATGAGCTCACCAAAAGAAACCAAAGAAACAATGAGAAAGTCACCTCATTCTTCCCTTATATTTTAAACACTTGATTTGCCTTTACAGGTATTTGTTAATTTTCCCCACATTGCTCAGTCGAGCTGTGCTGCATACGTCTTTGTCCTACCTTTGAATGAATGAATGTTTGTATTTCTGATTGGGGGTTTTTTGTTTCATCTATATTTCAATTGTTTGCTGTTTGCCATTTGTTTGAAGAATATGTTTTCCCATGAGAAAAGTGTTATTTTTGAGATTATTAAAAAAAAGTGTTGGAAGTTTATTTTGTTCTTGTCACCAGTAATAAACGCTAGCAAACTGACCGTCTTCGGGGATTGAGTAAAGTATTTACATTTCCAGTACCAATCGTGGAGTAGTGAGCCTTGATTTTCTGGGCCCTCCTCCCACTAGCATCATAACACTGAGGAGAGGGAACTCTTCACAATATCAGTTAGGGAGGTTAAGCGAACAACATTTCAGTTCCAATTGGGTTGAGGAAGCAGGGGGTGAATTTCAACAGTAGCACAGTTCTCTTTCAAAGTTAGTGATCTTTTGATGTTTGATGTACATTCCAATGCTTGGCAGGATTTTTTGCCTGAACATAATTAGAATGCATTATGATATTTTCTCCTGTTGATGAAGTGCTCTAATGCACTTCAGCGTTTAAACAGTATCGATGTAATGGTCACCTTACCTTTTCAGGACAGGGAGCTGAGATGAATCGGTGCAATTAAAACCCATTTTCATTACAGCACAAAAATCAAATGATGACAAAGCACTTACCCTACAGAATGTTGCAGCTTCCATAGTCATGTATTCTCCTAAGAGCCAACTTTCTTCTTCCCCTGAGCTGCCTGGGAGGAAGTCCACATTTGCTCCAGGGATGACAATGGTGATCCTGACCTGAGAAGGGTGGCGTGTGCGACTGTGATCCAAGGCATTCCTGGTGTGTAAATGATCACAAAAAATCAAGAGGGTCCAAGGAAGCTCTGGAATGCTGAAAGAGTTGTCAAAAATTTGAAATGTTTTGTCCTTTCTAACCTCATTCTTTCCTCCAGCATCTGATGAAAAATCTGGCCCAAGAAATGTATCTCAACATTTTTTTGCTTCATTTATTTGAACCAAGTATATTGTTTGCCATAATGTACCAATCTATTGTATGCACCTATTTTATTGTAATATGGAACAGGATTAAGTGTGGTAATCAGGCCATGCAAGGCTAGGAGGATGTATAGACTAAGACTTCAGAGAAGGCTGGATTAATGGAGAAGAAAAAGTCTTTTGTTAGCAAGGGAAGGGTTCACAATTAAATGAACCTCATTGGGAATCCTGCATTCCCCAGGGAAGGGTCACAACTGCCAGTGGAGGATAAGTCAGGGCTGAATACGGAGAATGAATGAGGGGAAGGGCTTATAGATGAAAGGATAATAAAATGGCCAGTTTCTGTGATGTGTCCCTTTGTGGGGTAGTGAGGTGAGGAAACATGAAATCAAAAAAAAACATAAGCCTATGCGGTGAATTTGAGGAACAGCTCGGCAAGCAAAGTGTTACTTTTATCAGTGCATCGGGCAAGGCCATTTACTGTGTGCAAGCATTTGGAGGGTATGGACAGATTCCCAGCCCCACACACCTCTGAAGAATACAGCCGAGGTATTTCCATTTTGAATGTGAAAGTGAGTGCTTGAATCATTGAATATGTTCCGGGAATGAAAATGCTCCTGAAATACCTGGCAACCAAAGCACACAAACAAAGAGCAGGAATGCTTAGGCAGCATTTTTTATTTATGCACAAAATGTCCTCGCGTTTGGTTGAGCTGCATTCCTGAAACTGGTGACTTCCAGTGAAAAGACTTTTAATGAAGCATGGATTGATGTTAAGACTGATGTTAGGTTCCAAAGGGCTTCCTTCACAGAAAAAAAAAGTATTGTGCCTGTACATTCTCAGTTAATGTACAATACTTGAAATGACTAATTTACCAACAGAAATATTAAAACAACTAATAAAACAGGTTAAAACTGTTAAAACTGCCAAGCTCCGAAGACCCTGGTTCATGCTGAACCAGAATTGGTGGACCCATTATGTCCAGGTTGGTCTTGGAGATGGTGGTAACCTCTTGGGTGACCTTTTCGGCTGAGGCTGCATTATGGCACTCTGTTACCTGGTGAGTGGCGAATACCTGTGGAAAACCACGGCAGTGAGAGAGGCTGCAAGACGGAGGGTGGGGTAGGTCTTGCCCAAACAATGTAAAGTGTGTTAGGCCATAAAGCAACGTTATAACAAGTGTCACAATTCTCAATGAGATTTCTGGTCCTGTTAGCCTGACAAAACAACCTCATGAGGTTGCCAGGTAACTTTATTCAAATCTTCCTGTGCTCACTTGTGGATGTAACATCACACTCACAGTGCTAACCAAAGATGCCGTGCCGTTAGGATATTTAAACTGCTTTCCATTTTAATTATATGGATATAATGAGAAACACATCATTAAATACCTCATTAAAAGAATTTGTCAGCTTGATTGAATTGGTAATGCTCTTTTCTCAGATTTGGAGGGTGTTCTTTTGACTCTTATTCCAACTGTTGCACATATATGTATATATATAAAACCATGACTAACAGTCTAGTAGAATATTGAGGGAAAGTTCAATAGTTAATTCTGTAATTCCTTACAATTTAGTTTTTTTGAATCGTTCGGGTGGAGTTAATTATTAGAACCTGTCAATCATGATTATGTCTTTCTGTTTCATTCCGCAAGGCTTTTACGAAATGGTGCCTGTTTTGTTCCAGTAAGGAATTCTGTTAATACTGTGGGACAGATCAAAAGCACATCCAAACACAATACCTTTTAAGCAGACCATGTTTGTAGCCACTGTGCTGCTGACCCAGTTGAGCTGTATATTGAATGTGGGAGTTTTTCTCCCCCTTCTTTTTAGATTGCTATCTCTTTGTACTCAGTGTTGGGATTCGATGCCAAACTTATTCTGAGCACTGTGAATGGAAATGATTATGCAAGAATCTCACATATCCCCTGGATTCTGTCCCCTCAAGTTATATTTATTTAATTCTGTTTGGGACTTGCCATCACCTGGTGCCTCTCTGCTCTGCACTGACATCTGGAATGGAATTGATCATGTACAAATCCCTACGTTCAGTTAGATAGTGTTTTGTTGGAGTTCTTTGTCTAATACCTACATGTAAAGTGGTAGAGCTTCTTTATTCTGTGTCGTGTTTTTAAAATGACATGTGTGAGACACCTTATGAACAGACTAGACTATTTGTGTCGAGTGTGACTGAATGTGCTTCGGTCACATCATGAGTTCAGCCAAATGAATGGTGGTGCTGGCTACCAACCTCTGCCTCAGTGAATGAGATTGCTGGAGTGAAAATTCATGATGTTCATTAAAGAGGCCCAGAGAAAGGCGGTGGGAGATTTGTGCATTCAAAATTAAATTTAACACAAGATTTCTACTTCCTAAGCTTCCTCTGTTTTGAAGAGAAAATTAGAGATTAAAGGAGGACTGAAAGAAACTAATGAATGTGCATGAAACCGAATATTTGTTATTTTGCACAAGTGTAAATCCTATTGAGAAGTACAGACTCCAGCAGAATATCTAAGAAGTAGAGTATGGAGTTGCATTTCAACAGTGATTCATGCTTCTTATTTATTTCATGGATGTTGTGTTCTGAATATTTATTTTTTTGCGAAGCTCTGACTTATTTCTCAGCCAGTTTCTGACCAAGTTGACATTTATTGAAGCGTGTGGAAATTAAAACCTTTATGTTTTGTTTGACTTTCAAGGCTTTTAAAAATATGCTCAAAAATGGTGATATTTCCTTAATTAAATCACCAGGGAGTCTCAAACTCTGGTTATAAGGTAAAAGATTTGTATGATGTTAACTAAGAAGTTGATTATGAGTATTGCTTTAAAAGAGATGGGTGATATTTAACTTTGCATATAAACGGAGTACTGTGAGCTAAGACTTGCAAATGCCTGTGCAGTAATTGGAAATTATTTAGAAGCTGGAGCTTCTTTCAGAAAGGTTGTACAGTGCACATTCACTGTTAACTGATCAAATCATATTTTAGTCAGCTAGGTATTTGGAAGCATGTGTCAAGTGGGAAGGGTAACTGGACCCGAAACGTTAACTGATTTTTTTTTCACAGATGCTGCCAGACCTGCTGAGCTTTTCCAGCAACTTTGTTTTTGTTTCTGATTTACAGCAGACACAGTTCTTTCAGTTTTTATTTAGCATTTAACTCACTGCCACATCTCTCTTTTAGGTATGCTCCTCTATCCGACGGAATTTCCGTTCCTATCTGTCTTCTTGCCCACTGACGTTAATTTCACTGTCACTCCTGGTGTTTGATCAACTTCGTTTTATGTCCAACTGTTCTTCAGGCTTCTTTAGGCTTCTTTAGGCTCCAATCAATTACTCCTCTACCCCATCCACCTCCCTATTTTCTCCATATAAACTGACATTTCCCCAGCCACCATCAGTTCTGCGGAAGGGTCGCCAGACCTGAAATATTAACTCTGTTTTTTGCCTTCACAGATGCTGTCAGACCTGCTGAACTTTTCCAGCAACTTTGTTTTTGTTCAGGTTTGTATCTGTTGGGCTGAATGACCTGTTTGCATACTGAAAGTTTATTTTTCTTGGAGATATGCTCATTATCATCACTGTATCACAGTACATGACCTGGTGATATAAACGTCTGTCTCTAGCCTACTGGGCCCACTTGCTGCATGAGATGTCAATGGCTTATCTTGAGAAGTGCAAGTTCCTGTGATTGTTATAATGCTGTAGATACCAGGTACTGTAATAAATGTCTTGAATACTTGAATGCCTTGTTATCCATGTCTCATTCTTCAGCAAATACCCTGCTGAAGTTAAGAGCTCCATCACTGAATCTAAGACACATTGTGAAGACAAAACAGATCTGGATTAACAGCAGTGCCTACTTATAAAGAAATTACTCAGTGATTACAGATATAACACATTATGCATGTGCTTTATGCTGATGCATGTGCTTTGGGGGAGAAAAAATAACATGATTTTTTGCATGTGTAATCTTCTTTTGAAGACCAGGATGAACTGGCGAGCATTCTAAATGAGAGATATTTGGTTTCCTGATTGTCACATTTTTGGGTTCCACACAACGCTCATGTCATTTGATGTTCCTGTGGGGATCCAGAGCTGAAAGAGTGGCCTTGTGGCGCCGAGGAGTGTCCCCATCTCTGGGTTATGCAGCTCTATTCAAATCCCTTCCTGCTCCAGCCATGAGTCACAACTGGTCAATTAGGAGCACTTTTCAAAGTGACTAGGGGTAAATAGAAGCTAATTACAGTGAGGTTGGGCCCTTTTTTTGTCTGTTTGGTAGTTCAGAACACAGAGGAAATAAACAAAGCTCCTCTGAAATCTTTGACAGTCTTTGAGCAGCTGCTGGTGTTGATTTAGTTCTCTGAGAATAGAGCAGAGGCTGTTGGTGTAGACAGAATATTTCCAGCCCCTGAAAGACATAGACAATGACTTTGAGAAAAATATGGCCAAAACCATGGAGAGGACATTTTTAGCATTTAGGGAAAGAACACTCCCTTCCCTTTCCACCCAAGAGCAATTGCAGCGCAGAAGCTCATTAACATTATTGCAGCATTCCTGGGCAGATTGTAGACACAGCTGTACCAACGATGGCTACCTCCGACCAGGCTGGCACCATTTGACCTTGTGCCCAGCTGGGTTTAAGTATGATGCCTATAGCATCAATGCTGTACGGTACTGTGCCTGCTGAGCATTTCACCAGTGCTGAATGTAAGATAGAACGAGTGTGGCACCACAGAGGCTAGCTATATAATTAGTGAGGTACACAGTAAAGAATTATATAATTCAGTACAGCTCACTGAGAGAGCAACCCTCCATGAAACTCACCGAAAATAACACTTGGACATTTTGTTAACAAAATTTCATCCCTGTGTATTATATGGTTGAGAGAAAGCAGAGAGCTGAAGACAGAAATGACAAATAATTGCGGATTGGACAAGGCCAGTTGCTGTTTTATATGTTGTCAGAGCCCTTCAGACCATTTAAAAAGGTTCACATTTAAGTATCTGGGATTCTCTGGCAGTAGAACTGTTGTGACCTGAATGTAAGAGAATGTTGATAGACATGCGCCATATCCTTATTAAGTAATCCAGGGACGTCTGATAGAACTTGCCTGTCAATGACTGGAACTGAAACACCAAAACGACAGAGTGGGAAGTGGAATTCCTCTAAAGTGGAGGCCAGGTTGGGAAAACGCAGTGTTGTGGAACCAAATGTGGGTGGAAAGTAATGCAAGTTCTTGTAGCTGCTTGAGGCGTATCTTTGTATTGGCTATTTAAAGTGGAATTTACCTCTTTGCAGTATACTTTGTTACAGAGAGAAGTTTAAACTCCTCTGATAATTAAACTGAAACACAAGCCTCTAATCTGTTATGGTGGGAGTAGAGGTTCCCTTCTAACGGTTAAACCTGAAACACTCAGAGAAGCTTGCCTGGCCTTTATAATCTGTCAAGAAGGGGAAGGTAGATGAAAGAAAATCCCTGATATTTACTTTATAAGGAACAAGTAACCATTTATTTGTTTAACCCTAAGAATGAACAAATTAACAGAATTGCTAACAAATCGAACAATTCCCCACCCCACTGCTAACTATTCCCTAACTGAACTAAATTCTCCTGCTGTGATGTTCCAATAAATGCAAGTCCCACCCAAATAATAAGAAAATAAATTAAAACTTAGTCTCTCAAAGTCTACACGCCTTTCTTCTGCTCAAGTTTTCTTCCGCTGATCCAGCTGTCAGGGCTGTCTTCTCTGTGAAGTCTTCTGTGAGGACTCTTAGCTAGAAGTGCCTTGGTACTTTTTATGGATAGATGTTGCTTTCTTAGAGAGCTTCACAATTTCTTGTGAGAGCTAAATGCTTATTTCTCAGATGGCAGTTCACTCTCACTCTGATTTTTCAAAAATCTTCTCCTTATATACCTTGGATGGCAGATCAATTTTCCCACAATAGCATTAGTCCGAGGTTGTGAAAACCCTCAGATTTAAATTCAATTGGATTTCAGTTGCTAAGTGCTTTACATTAATTGGCTGATTCCAGCTAGTTGCTAGAATATCAAAACAAGCTGAAGGTTTCCAATCACACGGCCAGTTTTTACATGTTTCAATTTCAGAATGGTCTGTACATCTTCAGTTACGTACAGAAACATGTTTTTGTCTGTATTAATCTCTAAGCTTAGAAAAGCACTTTACCTCTGAAAGGAACCACGTACTCTTCTATCATCTTTTTGCAAGCAACTTCTAGCCTCCTGTCTTCCAATTCGTGATTACTCTATACAACTTTGTAACGCCTTCTATTTTTAATTAGTGTCTGAGGAGTGTTCATTTTAGTGTTTTTTTTACAGTGAGATTTTAAAAGATGAAAGCTTGTCCAGCAGTTTTCTTTCCATTGGTGTTGTTGGGATTCCTGTTTTCAGAAGCAAATTGGTGGTTTCTTAGCGAGATCTTAACAGTATCTGTTTTTGGGTGTGGGAGAGGCATCAGGCTGTTCATCATTTTGCGATGCTGTCCTGTAGCTTTCCTAACAAGGACACTGCTTTCACTCTCATAAATTCCTGGTTTCCTTCAAAACGTTATTTCCTGTCTTAGTTGACACTGAGTCAAAGGGAAGGATGCTGAATTCATCAAACGGTAGAGTAGCTCCCTGAATATTTTGATATTATATTGTTGGGGAGCAAATTAAAATGATTGACCTTCAACATAACTCTATCACAGACCATCCTGGATACCTGTGTCTATTCTCTCCCTCCATTCCCTTGTGGAAGTCTCCATTGTCTTCTCCCACTCTCTCTGTGAGGCTGTGGACCGGTTGGTTAGAATTTCCATTTTTCCATTTGATGTTGCACCTTTTCCTTACCTTTTTGAACCACTCAGCAGTTAATGCAGTAAAGTTGAGGCAAACAAAACACCGCTGAAATTTAAAAGTTCAATCCGGAGAAAATTAATGATTAAAAATTGTACCCCAGGAACCAGATAACTGAAGAGGACTCATTTCCAATGTATATCTTCTGGTGATTTTTATTCGGTTTGGCTTTCATTTGAGAAGCTTTCATGTTGATGTCATATGTGCTCTCCAGGCTTAATACATGATGGTAATGTGTGAAGATGACTTTCAAAATACTTGCTGCAAGGCCGTCCAGAAATGATGAGCAGGTTTTGTATTAGCTGGAAATCATTACCATAGTCATTATATACTGATATCTCAGATATAGTGAAATATTGATAACAGCTTGCATTTACATAGTGCTTTTGGTGTATTAAAATATACTCTTTTTATTCTTAATGTTAAACTAATACAAGATAAAGAAGTGGCTGTAATGGGAGCTTGTTAATCATTGTCTGAAGACTAAAATTATTATGTTAAGGTTCGGTTGATGTGGAAATGATGATTGTTCTGTACAATTTATCACAACTTTTATAAACTGCCTCCAGCATTAGGCAATCCATCTTGAGTAGTTGAGGTGTTTGGGGTACAGTTTTCTGTCTACAGGATTGTTTTTAACGTGGCAAGTTGCTGGAGGATTGTCGAGAATATAGGCTGCAATCATGGAACACCAGTATCGGTGTCTTTGCCAGCATTTACTGCCCATCCGTAGATGCCCTTGAGAAGGTGGCAGGGAGCAGTGTTCTCTCTGAGCAGTGTGGGTGCAGCCACTTTGAGGATTTGCACAGGGCTATCTATGTACTGCCACAATTCACAGCCTTGCCTTTCAGCTCTGGAAGTCGCTGACACACACTGACCTCAGAGGTTCACGCACAAGGTTAAAAAACCTAATACGAGCTCTATTAGGGGCCTGTCTTGTTAAATTACAGCAGTTTGCTCTGTGTAGGTGGACTCCCAATGTTGTTAGGGAACGTAAGTTAGAAGGTTGCCCCAGCAATACTGAAGGAATGGCGACAGCATTTCCAGTGCAAGGATGGGTTGGAGAGGAGCTTGCAGGTGGTGTAACTGCTGCCCTTGACGGCAGGCAATTAGCTTCACAACAGTGGTGTGCCGTATTATTATTGAATTTGAATTCTGCCATCAGCCATGGTGGGATTTAAACCGATCCCTAAAACATTGCTTAGGTCTCTAATTTATGAGTCCAGTTAACAATCACTTGCTCGTCGCCTCTCTGCAATGGCACTGATGCAGTGTGGTTCACAGAGGACCCATGTCTGCATACCAACTCTATGGATTGGCATATTCAAGGTGGTGGGGGGGGGGGCTCATAAAATGAAGCAGGTGGCCTCCATGCCCACACATCACCTGTTATCCATTTCACCGCAGGTGGAGAGTTGCCAAGTATTTTACCCACTGTTATGCCTGTTGATCCTTTTAAGTAGCCACTTATAGCGCATTTAAGGACAAGGTCCCAGTGCTCATCAGTGATGACCCCACCAACTCTCCAAAGGTTAAACTTCCCTCTGACCACCCAAGATAGCACTAATTGGAATGCAAATCCTTATGTGAAACAATTTGAGCCATTACCAGATTGTCATTACTGTGGGGTAGATACGTTTTGGGTCGACGGACTGACAACTGATTTTCCTGTTGGGTGGAGGGTATGGAGTGCATTGTTTTGTAAAATCCAGCCCCATGCATTTGTATCGTTGTCCAAAATTAGAAATGCCTGAACTGTCGAATTATGGAGATAGATTCTCCAGCATCTGCAGTTCCTACTGAGGTAACTAGGTGTAGAGCTGGATGAACACAGCAGGCCAAGCAGCATCAGTGTAGCAGGAAAGCTGACATTTCGGGCCTCGAACCTTCATTTCTGAAGAAGGGTCTAGGCCTGAAACATCAGCTTTCCTGCTCCTCTGAAGCTGCTTGGCCTGCTGTGTTCATCCAGCTCTACACCTTGTTTGCCCAGTTTTGGAGTTGACAGTTGTGGGGTGGAGGTGATCATATCTAGGAACAAAATAATGGGCTAGAAAAACATACAGTGCAAATCAAACTGGAAAAGGATTCCACTAGCTTTTCTGCCTATTACCAGTGTTTATTTCCCTTTGTAAGCCCGTATTCAGTGACATGAATTTGTCGGGTTGACAACTGAATGAAACTGAATGAGTCAGTTCATTTAGAACACTTAATTCCTCTTCATTATTGCTGATCACTTCCTTTTAAAAGTGACACATTTTAATCTGCTTTGGTTTTAGTTTTATTGTTGCATCCTCATTACCCACTTACAATGGAATGCTTGAAGTTTTTAGAATAATCTCTCCACTTTGTAAAAAATTGTTTTAACCCTTTGCAAGCTGAGGTGCTAAATTTCAGTATCCTAATATCTTTGCAAAACATTCCATGTTAGTCTTCAGCATCTGAATTGATATGGGTATGTTTGATTTTTAGTTGTAGTTTTTCATGGATAACTTACAAGACACCACAAAGACAGCAGAAACAAACTTGTTTGTGATATTGATCTACTGCCTTCAGTTATCTCTGCTGTATAGTATGTAATTATTTAATAACATTCTCTCCTTTGCAAGAACCCTCAACTCTTCCTGTTGCTCACAGGTCAGTGTTTGCACTTATCTCTTGCTGTGAAGTAATTGGCGACTGTTCTGTGCTATATCAATGCAAGTCATTCTTCTCATAGAGTCATTGATTTGCACAGCATGAAAACAGACCCTTCAATCCAACCTGTCCATGCCAATCAGATATCCTAAATGAATCTAGTCCCTTTGGCCCATATCCCTTTAAAACCTTCCTATTCATGTACCCATCCAGAGATACCCTTGTAAGTATTGTAATTGTACCAGTTTCCACCACTTCCTCTGGCAGCTCAGTCCAAACAAGCATCACCCTATGTGGAAACATTGCCCCTTAAGTCCCTTTTAGATCTTTCCCCTCTCACCTTAAACCTATATTCTCTAGTTTTCGACTGCCCTACCCTGGAAAAAAGACCTTGGCTATTCACCCTATTATTGCCCCTCATGATTTTGTAAACCTCTATAAGGTCACCTCTCAACCCACAAACTTTTGGGAAAATAGCCCCAGCCTATTCAACCTCTCCTGATAGCTCAAAACATCCAACTCCAACAACATCCTTATAAATCTTTTCTGCACAACATCTTTCCTGTAGCAGGGTGATCAGAATTGCATGCAGTATTCCAAAAGTGGCTTAACCAATGTACTGTACAGCTGCAATATGATATTCCAACTCCAATATTTAATGCAGTGAGTATCCAAAATGTGGATTGTTTTCTATTTGATCTGTACCAGCCTGAATTACTTTGGGTGTTCGGGCTCTTCTTGAAATACCTATTTTGTTGTTCTTCAAGTTTCTGAACCTGCTTGGGTTCAGTACTGACATCCTGTACTTGATCATAATTTTACATGAGTACATAGACTTGGGATTAATTCAGTACATTTTTGTTTCCCCAAAAATCTATGTAATTCCACTGAAACTCTGGCAAAATATTACATTTCAATTTGTCAGCTAAATTGAGACAGTTCTTCATTCAAACGTTGTAAAATCTGAAATGAAAACAGAAATTGCTAGGAAAACACAGCAGGTCTGGCAGTATCTGGAAAGAAAGCAGAAGTAATATTTTGAGTCCAATGACTCTTCTGAATAAAGTCTAACCAATTTTAGTCTGGAAGTAATTTCTAGCAAATTAACTAATAACTAGAGCCTGAAATATCCAAGTTGTACATTAACAGTCTGGACAAAGGAGCTGACGGCATTGCTGCTACATTTGTAGAAGACATAAATATTGATAGAGGAGCTGGTAGTGTTGAGGAAGTGGGGAGGCTGCAGATGGGCTTGGACAGGCAAGGAGAGTGGGCAAAGAAGGGTTAAATGGTATACAATGTGGGGAAAGTGTGAGGTAATGCACTTTGGCAGGAAAAATAGAGGCAAAGACTCTTTTCTGAATGGGGAAAGGCTTCAGAAATCCGAAACACAAAGGGACTTGGGTGTCCTGGTTCAGGATTCTCTTAAGGTTAACATGCAGGTTCATTTAACAGTTAGGCAAGTGCAATGTTAAAATTCATTTCAAGCAGGCTAGAATATAAGAGCAGGGATGTCCTGCTGAGGCTGTATAAGTCTCTGGTCAAATCGCATATTGACTACTGTGAGCAGTTTTGGGCCCTGTGACTAAGGAAAGATGAGCTGGTTTTGGATGAGGTCTAGAGGCAGTTCAGAAGAATGATTCCAGGGACAAAGGTCTTGTCATATATGGAGTGGTTAAGAGAACTCTGGGTCTGTACTAAATGGAGTTTAGAAGGGTGAGGGGAGGGGATCTGTCTGAAACCTACAGAATACTGGCAACCCTAGATAGAGTGGACATGGTGAAGCCATTTCTGTAGTAGGAGAGACTAGGGCCTGAGGGCGCAGCCTCCAGGTGAAGGAACAACACTTTAGACCTGAGAAAAGAAGGGATTTGGTTAATTTGTGGAGCTGACTTGTCACAGAAGGCAATGGAGGCCAAGTCATTGAGTGCATTTAAGACAGACTTAGGTTCTTCATTGGTAAGGGAATCAAGGGTTACAGGGAGAAGGCAGGCGAATGTGTTTGAAAAACCCATCAGCCATGGTTGAATGGCAGACCGGATTCAATGGGCCAAATGTCCTAATGTTACATGTACGTTTTATGATCTTATGGTCTTAGGAGTGAGGCAGCCTAATTTGATGCCCATTTTTGTTTCTTCTTTCTTGTCGAACTCCTAGTTTGCTTCTTTCCTGAACAGTTCATATGAAGCCAAGAATTGCTCTGCAGGGTATAAAATGGATGAGGCCCATTGTTATGCTTCCATCTGACCTACTGGAGCCAGGTTTTCACCTTTCGGTTAAGAATATACAGGAAGATCGTGGAATGATCAAATTATGGAATAGCGGAGCTTACAATTTGGAGCTCTGCAGCAAAATAGACTTGACTGTTTAAAAACCTTAGTGATGTATGCAGACCCATTGGGTCATTCAGTGACACAGTGAAGTCAATAAAAAAGTAAAACTGTCAGGGGCTCCTGACGGACTGCTGAAAGCATGTAAGAGCTATGTAAATCTAAGCTTGGGATTACTGTGGGCAAATGGAGTGTAACCCATGTTTTAGAAATGCTGATATGAGCCTTAGAGGCAGAAGTGCCAAAAGATTAGCAGGAGGTATTTGTAACCAAGACTAGGTCAGAGTAGTAACAATTTTCTGAAGAAGAAAGAAAATACATGTATGATGTAAGGAAAATGACAAGTGCAGCTGTGTTCATAAATATGTAGCTTAGTAAAAATTTCAGATGCGTGGAATGCCCCTAGGTATTATTATTGGCATGCTTTAACATTGCCTTTGAAATTGTGTATTTTGTAGGGGATTAAGAGATCAAAGCTCACATACTTCATGAAAAAAGTAGAGATTTTCAAATCCAATGACAAGTTATATCAAAAGTAAATAATGTTTTTTTATTTATGAGAGGACCTCTGTTATATAATTATGTTAAAAATGTGGCAAGTGATGACTTGTGCTTCTGTCTGCTGCTCAGGAGAAGGGCATTCCGTTTGGCACCAGTGACTACATTACTGGATGCCACTTCTGCCATGTTTTTTGTCCTGCTGTGAGATTCCAAGATTACTTTCCTGTTTCCATACTTGTTTCCTGGTCTTTATCGAGTCAAGCTTGCTGCCGCTGGGTCGTGGTGCATTCCTAACCAGATTCAGGTAACAAAACCCTATGTTCGAGAGACATCCTGTGGCTCTCTGATCAACCCTGTTGTTATAAAGTTCTCATGGTGCTGAGGTGGTGTCTCTACCTCTGGGCCTGAGAGTCCCAATTCAGGTCCCACCCACCACGGAGGTTATATCATGTCTGAACAGGCCGATTAAAGACTCTTGGTTCTGGTTAGTTTATGGGGAGCTGCATTCACAGGGTTCTGGAATGTTTGGGCATATAGGTCACAAATGTTCCTGTAGGCAGTTTTAGTAATTAAAACAGTCTTGCTGATTTTTAATTTGAGCCAATGTTGGTTATATCCAGAAAAGGAACTGTGATACAGCTCTAAAACAGGATATTCTGTGCGCTTTGGAAGGGACCTACGTGGTTTACAACCATTGAGAGATATGCTATCTACTTTTACAGTTTTCAGTTTTAGTTTCAAAAAAACGCAGCAGCTACACAAATGAAAACTGTACCATGTCACACTTTGTTTTTGTTTGGTTTGCATATGGAACAACAGCATTGATGTGGCCTTATTATTTCTTTCACTTTTTGAATGGATCTTGCAAAGATTGATCAAATCATGCGAAAGACTTCAGGATAGATATATTGAGGCAAAAACTCTGGTGTCACTCAAAGGTTGACTGCAGTCATGGGATTAGAAAATGTGTAGGCCTTTTTTGGAAGTGTGACTCAAGTTGGCTAAATTGCTTCTTTGCCTGTTCCTACCTTTTGATCATCTACAAGAAGACTTGATGGTTAAGTTTGTCTCAGCAAGTTTAATATCAATTGATTTTTACAGAGTTGAAACTCTTCATTTCAGAGCTACATCTGAAGGACAGTTTATTTTTACAATTGAAAAGTAAAGGCAGCTTTCCGACAACCATTGACTTTATGTATCCATCTGCACATAAAGCAAGGTTAATGTCAGTACAAGAAATGTTCAAGATAATACATCTCATGGGAGCTGCAGCTCTAAGACTGATCATGAATCTTTGCTATTGTTTACATAATCAAATAATAATTTTCACAGGTCCCAAATATTTATGACACATTTCTGGGTAGTTTTTGCATTAGTAGTCTTATCAGAAGTGTTTTTAAAGTTGAGCCCAATGCAAAATAATACTTGCTTTTTTCCCCAAAACAGTCACAGACAGTTTAATTCAGGAACTCTGAGAGTCTGATGAGATGAAAATTGGTGAATAATATCTTTAGAGAGTTAATAATTTACAGCACATAAGAGATTTATCATTTTTAAACCAGTTAACAGTGATAGCTGTATAGTGTGTGGTCCTCCTGTTTGTGAAACTCTTCCATTCTATACCTGGGGAGAGGGGGACAGGAGGGGGAGAAGTGGCAGTGGAATGGAGGATGCTTGCATTCTCACTGTTTCTCCATTCAAGCTGTTTCAATCCTCACAAATCCTCAAAGTGCCACTTGCTCATGTTCAAACAAGAAATGAGACACTTTATCGCTATTTCACACTTGAAACAAAAACATTGTTATGCAGATCAACTTGCAGTTTGCCATTATTATGTTGGAGGAGAATTTACAACCTTAATGAAATCATGAAGCTACTCAGAATGCCTGAGTATTTAGATTTACATACTATCTGGAGTTGCATGTGTTAAAGGTCCTCTACACTTTGGATCAGTGTCTTCCCTTATTAGGAGACTCAGATCACATTGAGAGTGAAGAGAGGTGGAGCAAAGTGGATTGACTGGGGATCAGTTTGTCATCTGAGGGAGATGTGCGGTTTGCTGAGTAGTGTTCAGAGATCAACATAGTTCTTATCATTTCTCTCCTGTCCTTCTGTTGCTCCTCATTTGCAGAAAGTTTAAACCTTTTACATTGGTGCTTGTTTACCTGAGATTCCAGTGTGTCATTATCTGTGATCTGCTTCCCGATCTTTACAGCCATAAATCCAGCATTCATTCCAGTAGAAAATATATTCCAGTTGTTATGTGGTTTGGCAGTCTCCCGCAAGGATAGGAGAACTAGACACAGTGATGTAAATGCCAGAAGAGGTTTTGAAATGTCGGTGTCCGAGTCTGATCTATAATATTGAATTGAGAAGAATGACACACAATATGGAAGCTGATGACATTGCCGGATCAGAGACTGCTACTGGTTGGGATTTGTTTCTTCTAGGCTCTTGACTTTGAGATGGCTGTATAGATGTGTGAATGAAACTTGAGTGCTCCTTTGTATGTGTTTATTTGCTTTCTCTTGGTGGATGTTTGCAGCTTCCATTAGCCACACTAAGCAGAGTAACAAAATGTTAATTCAGCTTGTTTGTACTATGTGAATTCTATAAGTCCATATGGCACACTCAAGGCCCTCTTGTTTTTTATTGCACAATTGAAGGAAACATGTTATTAAATTAAATTTTAATAAGGCCAGTGCTGTGGTGTTTTGTTAGTCGCTTCTGCCAGTGATTCCGTAGGAGAAGCTAATGATTCTGCATCTTAAAATACAAATCTTAAAATCTGTGTAGGTTTTACGGCTATGTGGTCGCTTTCAATTCTACTGATCAGGTAATGATTCCTTTCAAAACAGGGTTGGTGGATTTTGGAAATTTATAGGAAGTGTCAGAAACATGCAAGCTGGCAGAAATGAGCTATTTGTTTATGATTGTACTCCTAGTCATGACTAATGCCTTAAAATTTAATGTATTTTTAATAAAAGTTCATTTGGTGCCCATTAATTCTTTTGAAATCTCATTTGATTGACAGCTGCAGCACCTGAGGCCTCCTAACAGCAATAAATAATGCAGCCGCTGCATAGTTTGGCCGTTGTTGCATTTCAATCACTTTAGGTCCATGTCATAACATAAGCTAGAACAACATAGTGTTTAGAATTCAAGTACTGCCTAGAACTTCAGTTAAAGGATTCTGATAAAAGGACTCCAACCTCCAATTATTTATTGTATTAAAGACGGTAAGCAAGTACCAGACATTTGAAAGTAAAAAAAATACATTCCTATTTATTCTTCTGTGTAATTTTGCACCTGGAAACAAATTTGATTTTGTTTTTAGCCTGCGCCTTACAAATTGCCAAATGCGTTTTTATCCACATCTTCAAAGATACCGTCTTTCCAAGATGGTACAGTATACTATATAACTAGTCTTGTAATAAATGAGTTTATGAATCTTCTCATCTTTTAACCCAGTTTTCTTTTTGTAGAAGCTCAGATTTGAGATTGTTGATGGACTAGTACAAATTTTAAAAGTAATCTTAATTGTGACATGTAAGTCATCCAATATGCTAAGTGCTACCACTTAGATAAAAACTTAAAAAGAATAAAAAAGAAGACTGGATAAAAAGGCTGTAAATAATTATTTTTAATTAGCTTGCTTTGTTGGCCATTTTAGAACAATATTTTTGCTTGAATGCAGTGCAAATTGTATCCATTTTGACAAGTGCTGCATTTTTCCTTCAAGTTTTCAAGCCTTGTGCTAAGCCTGACAAGTAACATTTGGACTTCTCAAGAGCTATGCAATGACCATCTCTAACAAGCACTCCCTCCTTCCATCGCCAACACATAGGAGCAGTAACGCAAATCATCTGCCCAATTCACTGCAGAAGTTCACCAAGGTTCCTTAGATTGGAATGTTTTTCTCAAAGCAAGTACCTTTTGATTTTGTACAGATATCTTCACCCTTGTTCACTCTTTAAGCAGCAAAGGGGTGAGAAGATTCTCTGGTTGTGATTTCCTTAAAAAGCATTCACACTAAAAAACAATCAACAGCAAGCTGCAGTGAGAAGCGTTCACAGCCCTTCAGGTCCTGCTATAGATGCTGAAAGATATCTTCAGACAAAGGTTCCACTCGTTTCTTGTGGAAACACCAAGTGACAATTGCCGTTATTATTATTTTCTTTGTTCTTAAAAGTCTTTGAATAAGCTGTCAACAGCAACAGTTATTGCTCCTCTAATTACTTTGCCATCTATGAATAATTTCTTGCATTTTGCCAGAAGATGGCAAACCTAAAATGATGCATCAGTGGAGTTTTCACCTTTTGCCTTGAATTGAGAGAAAAAAACTATCTTCAGCTCGCCGAATTTCTTTTTTTGGTTACTTTTTCGATGATCCGCGTTGATCACTTGTCATTATTGTTTCACCTGTGGCTCTTGATTTCTGCCTGCTGCTGGTCACATTGTAGGTAGGCCACAGGATCTGGAACATCCAGAGTGTTGCTGCCTGCTTTCAAATGTGGGGTCAAGGGAAGTAGCTTCTGTGGTCAGAATTTGCTCCTGGGTTGGATAATGGCTGTGGCAATAATGTGGCAACATTCTCATTTTAACTTTTTTTACCCTGTGCAGACCTATTAATTTAGTAGCTGAGAGACAGAAAAACCGTAGGGACTGGGCAGAGGAGTGGGATGAGCTGAGCTGCTTTTGTAGTGTCCACATGGGTGTGATGGGCTGAATAGCCTCCATTGATTCTAGTACTGTAATTTACTGGCTTTGCACATCAGTACCTCATATATTTCTTAATCATTTGTCTACATTGCCATAAAAACTTACTTGACTCTGCAAGGATAATCTATCTAGATCAACCTGAAACACTCTGCAGCAAACTGACACAGCCTGTTAAAAACATACACATTTTTCTTACTCGAGACCACGGACCTACTCCAAATGGACCACAGTGGTTCAACAAGGCAGCTCACTGCCACCTTCTTGAGGGCAACTAAATGCTGGCCCAGTTAGCTGTGTCCACATCTTCTGAATGAATTTTTAAAAATTAATTGCTGAATGCAAAATTAACCAAGAGCCAGTTGTGCAGTGTTTTAAAATCAAATTAAATAAAAACCATTTCAAGAAGCATTCACTGATGTATTGAAGAGTGATAACTAACTTGGCAAAAGTTTGATTAGCGCTGCTGAAATGGATTTATTACAGAAAATAGGTATTTTAATTCAGTGTCGAACCATCACCAGTAAAAACCTGATTTCATATTAAGTCACAGAAAATTGCTTTCCCAAGATAGACAAAACTGTTTTCTTGTTGGATTGAAGCACAGTAGTTCGTTGTTTAGAAAATGGAAAATAACACAAATCCTAAAACCTTTTTGAAATTTGCCTATTTAAAACTGTTTTAAATTTTGGAGCCTCTGGAATTGACAGACACAGACAAGTAATGTTAGCACACTGTCCAATGCTAATTAATTTGCCTGGGGCTACAGTCAGTTTTATGGGTAGCAGAGCTCCCACTTCTTCAACAGCAGTTTTCAAATCAACTTGAAAGCTCACCGGAAGTAGATTGTACAGAACACAACTTGTTTTTAAAATTCTGCAGTCTCTTGCAGTACTATCAGGGAATTTGCAATGACCAAGCCAATACTTTTGAGCAGAAATTGCAGGCTGTTTGCTTCGTAAAAAGCATTTTCAATCAGAAAAATTACATTTCCTGTTTCTATTGAATGGTGCCTCAGGATGACATTTCGCTGGAGGCGGACCATTACGCAGCACCAAGGTGTTCCGACGTTGTAAACCAGAAGAGTAAAGTTCGCTGGTTAATCAGTACCATCTAGACCTGGAGAAATGCCCAACCCTTAGCTGGACTTGCCTACATTTTACTCAGCAAACATACAAGTTTTATGATGGTTATAGACGGAGGTTTCTTGGTGTACTTATTTTAAATGAAAGATAATGCTCGTGTGTCATAGTCTTGAGTTTCAGTACGATGATATCCATAGGAGTTAGATGAGTAAATAAAGCAGTCTTTCTTTTACACACTGGATATTTAAAATGCCATCAATGTGTGTATTGTTTGTTAAATGTACTTGTACTCACACATTTTGGTTATAATCTTTCAAAATTCTAGAATCTGGAAGGGTTCCAGTGGATTGAAAAACAACAAATTTTTACCTTGACTTAAGAAGGCAATGAGGCAGAAAGCAGGAACCTGTACACCAGTCATGCTGATGTATTTCATTGGGAAAGTGCGAGAATCTATTATTAAGGAGGTTATGGTTGGATAGTTGAAACATCATAGAACATAGAACATTACAGCGCAGTACAGGCCCTTTGGCCCTCGATGTTGCGCTGAGCTGTGAAACTAAACTGAAGCCCATCTAACCTCCTCTATTCCATTATCATCCATATGTTTATCCAATGACCATTTAAAAGCGCATAAAGTTGGTGAGTCTACTACTGTTGCAGGCAGGGCATTCCACACCCTTACTACTCTCCGAGTAAAGAACCTACCTCTGACATCTGCCCAATATCTATCACCCCTCAATTTAAAGCTATGTCCCCTCATGCTCACCATCACCATCCAAGGAAAAAGGCTCTCACTGTCCGCCCTAACTAATCCTCTGATCATCATGTTATCATCAGGCAGAGCCAGCCAGGCTTTGTGAAAAAGAAGTAATGTTTAATGATTTTTTTTTAGTGTTTATTGATGAAATAATATTCACAATGGATAGAGGAGAAGCTGTAGACATGGTGCACTGAATTTCCAAAAAGTTATTTGATAAGGTGGCACATCAAAGGAAACCACTGAAGGTAAAAACTCATGGTGTAGGAAGTAACATATTAGCGTGGATAAAGGATTCGTCAGCTAATAACGAAGCAGAGAATAGTGATAAATGAAACCAAGAACTGTAGATGCTGGAAATCTGACACAGAAATAGACATTGTTAGAGAAACTGAGCAGGCAACATTTGTGGAGAGAAAGCCAAGTCAACATTTCGGTCCAGTGACCCTTGATGAGCGATGTGATAAATGGTTCTGTCTCTGGATTGGCAAATGTAACGAGTGCAGTACCACAGATTATGTCAGCAACTGTGTACAGTCTGTATTTGGGATGAAGAGACCAAATGTGTGGTTGCAGTCTTTGCTGATACACCAAGGAGACAGGCAAGTAACTTGGCAGGAGGAGCTGGAAAGTCCTTAAAGGATTAAAGATATGTTAAGTCAGGGAGAAAAAGTTGGGAGATGGAGAATAATGTGAACCATACATTTGGCAGGAAGAATAGAAAAGCCATGTACCACTTAGATGGAAAGGAATTGTAGAACTTGGTGGCACTATGGGCTCTGGGTGTTCTGGCATATGAATCACAAAGTTAACATTCCCACAGAGAAGGATTATGAAGACAAATGGAATTTTGGCCTTTATTGCAGGTAGAATGGAACATAAAAATAGTAAAGTTTATTTTACTGCAGCCGTGCAGGATGTTGGTGAAACCACATTAGGATTAATCTGTACAGTTTTGGTCGTCTTATTTGAAATAAAGGTACAGTTGCTTTAGAAACAGTTCGGAGAAGGTTCACTCAATTCCCTTCTGGAACAGAGGCCTTATTTTATGGAGGAAGGATGAAAAAATAGCCTATATCCATTGAAAATTAGAAGAATGAGAGGTGACACTATTGAAACATGTTAGACCTTGAGGGGGCTGCGTCGAGTAGATGCTGGGGGGGTGTTTGCTCTTTCGGTGGTGATGCGAACTTGGGCACATAGTTTCAGAGTAACAGATCTCCCTTTTAAGATAGATATAGAATCAGAGATGTACACCATGGAAACCCACACTTTGGTTTAATTTGTCCATGCCAATCAGATAGCCTAACTTAATCTAGGTCCATTTGCTCCATATCCCTCTGAACCGTTCCTATTCATATACCCATCCAGATGCCTTTTTAAAATATTGTAAATAAACCAGCCTTCATCACCTTGTCTGGCAGTTCATTCCATACATGCACTACCCACTGTGTGGAAGAAGTTTCCCCTTATTCCCATTTAAAATTTTTCCCCTCCTCCGTTTAAACCTTTATATGCCCTTTAGATTTGCACTCCACTACCCTGGGGGAAAAAAACAACCTTCTCTGCTCATCGTATTCATGCCCCTCATGATCTTATAGACTTCTATAAGGTCACCCTTCAGCCTCTCACTCTCCAGGGAAAATAGCCCCAATCTATTCATCCTCTCCTGGTAGCTCAAATCTTCCAAACCTGGCAACATCATTACAAATCTTTCCTGAACCCTTTCCAGTTTAACAACATCTTTCCTAGAGCATGATGTGGAGGTGGAGGTGTTGGGTGGGTTGGGTCAGATTGGACAAGGTGAAAAATTGCACGACACCTGAGGAAGGAGAAATGCTCCAAAAGCCCTTACTGCCAAGTGCTGAATTCTGGTTTGAAACCATTCTGCACAGCAATATCTTATGTTTAACATTTATGTGCTCAACTGTTTGACCAGAAGAATCTTCATTCCCAAACATGGCCTCGCTTGACATCAGCGTGCACTTTCATCAGCTAGCACTGGATTGTTATCAATGATGGGAATCCATTGTATTTTCATTCATTTTGTCTCTCATACGCACACAGGCACAGACACAGACACACACGCACAAGCAGACAGACAGATGCGCACACGCAGACAGACACACAGCATCAGGTTGATCTGATTAATCTATATGATACCTGATTTCTGTGGTACACCCAAACCCTACTTTTAAGGAATTTGTTCACCAGCTTTCTTTGCAATCCTGACCACAAGGAGAACATACAACTCATACGCTGTCCTTGGCCTTGTGCATCAATCTGATATTCCATCACAAGCCATTTCAGCTAAATTCCGTGGCATCCTATGCACTTCCAGTTAAGATGAGGTCCAGCCTGTTGTTTAGGGTGGTCTCACACACGTGCAAGCAAGTTCCTAATGTAAGGAGGAGAACCAGACTTACCACAAAACTCCTTCAGAGGTCAAAGCTGTGTTTATAAAAGTACATCAATGCAGCCAGTGAGGGTGGGAGTTCCAGGATTGAGGGGTGACCCACAATAGGTTGGCCCACAGTTCCTGTGTGCCTGCAGGGCCACCCAACTAAGTGAAAATCTGGTCCCTCTTTCTGTATCAGCTTTAGAATTGCCATTGTTATTATAGGTTGCATCTCCTCATTCTTCCTGCCGAAATATACCCCTTCACATTTTCAGTTTCTACCCCTTCCAGCAGCCTATATTCTCTGAGTCTATACTGTCCATAATACACAATACTTCCAGGTATTACGTCATCTGAAAATTTTAAAAAGGTGCTCAGTACACCTATATTTTTAATATATTTAAGGAAAAGTAATGGCCTAGGCACTGCCATATGGTGCACACCACTGTATACATTCCCACAGTCCAAAAATCAATCTCTTACCATCACTCTTGGATAGAAGTTCCTCTCTTTTCCCCTCTTGCCCAATTGATTAGCAAGATCACACTGAAAGTCATGCTGTGAAGGTGTTATCCACTCAGTTGTTCAATAATTCTGTGCTTTCACAATTTACTAAGCTGCTGTTCTGGCAAAAAGATGGTGGCACAGTTCATCATTCAATAACTTGACAAGCAACGTCTGAGAGATGTGAAGTGATGGCTCACCTGCATAACAGACAATTCTGTCAGTGATTCTCGTAATTTGTCGTTGGTTTTTTTTCATTACAAAATTCATTTTTTACCTTTTGCAGTCAGGGGAGAGAAGTCGTTTTTAAAATACCCTTGTGTAATTTATTATTATGACATTTAAGAAGTTGTGATGTGATTTACTGTGAGATGTTTGGTTGCAGTGGGTTCATTGTTCAGTCAGTTATTGGAATGTATTGAATACAGACTGAACTCCCTACTCCCTGTGGGCTATGGGGGATAAAAAAGTTTTGACTATGACTAGTCTCACTTTACTTGCTCTTTGAAACTAACTAAAATTGAAGAGTATCTCAGAGCATGTAGAGAAATCCCTTGCACTTTCTGGATTTTCTTTTCCTTTGTTTTGTTCCTTTGCAGAACTTCTAAGGTGTGATCTGGTATTTTATCTAAACCTCAAACTGGTTTTACAGTTCTTCTGAGTGCCCTATAACCTATTCTCACAAACTGGGGACTGCAGTTCATCAGAACTGACTTAAAGTGAGGATGTTCTGACTGGCTGTAATGTTTGAAGACCTTGTGTGTCGCAGTGACTCGGGCTGGTACTTTGACATGTTTGAGTTTAAGTAGAACTTGTCAGACAAACAAAACTGAAGCATTGGTTATGTGTTGTTAGTCTAGTAACAACTTTGTGACTGTTGACTGTATTGTCCAGTTGAACATTTCAAAGCAGAAGTCTAGCTTTTTAGATTTCACTGCTTGAATTGCAGAATTGACCGTCTCTGAAAGGACAGCTATTGTTTCAATGTTCCATCAAAGCACATTGAGAAGGAGTGGTCCAATTTATCCCAAAAAACATCCTAGAAATTTTGAGACACGTTTGAACAGTAAACGATGCAAACCCCCAGAAGACCAAATTTTGAGCTTGTAGAAACCTAAGCAATATTGATTTACATTCATGTTTGGAGCAGGGAACAGGCAGCTGGGATCAAGGGAATCCCCAGAGATGTATAGGCAATAGAGGAGTTTACTGAAGAAGGAAACCAGGAGGGCAAAACCAGCACAAGATAACTTTGGCTGAGAAGATTACGGTGAATCCAAAGAGATTCTTTAAGTATATTAAAGGAAAAAGAATAACTGAGAAGTATGGATAGGGTGAATGCACTCAGTCATTTTCCCAGGGTTGGGGACTCGAGGACTGGAGGGCATCAGTTTAAGGTAAGAGGGGAAAGAATACATGGAAACCTGAGGGGCAACTTTTTTTACCCGGAGGGTGGTACGCATAAGGAATGAGCTGCCTTTGGAAGTGGTTGACGTGGGTATTTAACAACATGTAAAAGACATTTGGGCGAATACATGGATAGGAAAGATTCAAAAGGATAAGAGCCGGTTGAGGGAAATGGGGTTAGTGTGGATGGACATTTTGATTGCCATGGACCAGTTTGGACCAAAGGGCCTGTCTCCGTGCTGTAGGATTCTTATGATAATGGATGAAACTGGAAACCTTTCCTGAAAGAGCCTCATTCTTTTCAGTCATCTGTGTGTCACCTCAGTTGGTCAACTGCTAATCAACAGTAAAAGAAACAAAGATGACAGGTCAAATTGAATATGACGAGAGTTTTTTTTTGGCACAGATTAATTAAAACTTAGAATCACTCCTTCGTGGTTACCTCTAGTCATTCAAATAAGGTGAATTAATCATAAATTCATCTTGAAGTTAAAGTCTCTTTCACAATAATGTAAGCATTCATGGTATGTTTAATTCATGCTGATAATCTGGATTTTGTTACTGTTCCCAATAATTTAGATACGTGCTAATTGGGAAAACAACTAACTGAGGAAGAGTCACCGGACCCAAAATTCTAATTTCTTCTTCTCAGATGCTGCCAGGTCTACTGAGCTTTTCCAGCAATTTCTGGCTTTGTAACTGAACCAACTCACCTTCTTATGTAGTACGAAAGGAAGCAGGTGACTGTATAACATGGCTCTCTTTTATTATTGAAACTCCATTGTTAAGCCTCCAATTACTTTGACTTCAAGGTGACTGAAGCTTTATTTCAGCACATTTGAATGGTTAGAGGTAACTACAAGAGAATGCTTCAAAGAAATTGTCGATGTTCGCTATTTTGAGCTCATTTTATTGGCAATTGTGAGTAGGTGCTGTTTAGCATTGGAATGTGTAGATTAGGACAGGAACAATGGTTTGACATTCATGTCAGCAACAACTCTTCTGAATCAGGATATAGTATTGCAGTTGAACCTGCAATAAATTCTTTAATGAATCCTGTGGTTATGATGAGACACTTGAGGATCTGTTAACAATAAAGGTAGTGAACATTCCATATCTCTAGTGCTTGATTACTTCATTGTCTGGCAATTAGAGTTAATACTTCAAATAGAGAAGCACTCGGGACAAATACTATTGATCTGTACCATCTAGTTTTATTAAAGGGAAACTGTGACAAAAGATTCTCCTAATAGTTGCATCAAAATTTCCTCTTGTGTTTGAAATGTTTAAGCTCGTAGATTTCTGTCAAATGCTTTGTAATTGCTTTTAGAATGATCTCCTCTTGATGCATAAGCTGCAGGTGGTTGTGGGTTTGGAAGATGCCATTGAAAGATTTTTGATGAATTTCTGCAATGCATTGTGTGGATATTACATCCTGCTGCTATTGAATATTGTTGGTGGAGGGGTGGATGCTTTTGGATGTGTTCCAATCAAGTGGACTCCTTTTGTCTAGGATTGTTTCATATTTCTTGAGTATTGTAGGAGCTGTACCCATCTAGGCAAGTGGGGCATAATCCATCATTTGTGCCTCATAGATGGTGGACAGGCTATGGCACTCAGGAGGTGAAGTCCTCACCACAGTATTCCTAGCCTCTGTCCTGCTTTTGTAGCTACTGTGTTGATGTGGTGAGTCCAGTTGAGGTGCTGGTCAAAAGTAACCCACAGAATGTTGATAGTGGGGAATTTAGTGATGGTAGCACCATTGAATGTTAGATCCTGTTTTATTGGAGATGGCCGTTGCCTGGCATTTGTGCAGTGTGACTGTTATTGTCACTTGTCAGCCCAAGTCTGGATATTGTCCAGATGTTGTTGCAATTGAACATGAACTGCTTCAGTGCCTGAGGAGACAGGAACGGTGCTGAACATTGTGCACTCAAGGATGAATGTTATGATGGAAGGAAGGTCATTGATGAAACAATTGAATATAATTGGGCCTATGACACTACCCTGAGGAACTCCTGCAGAGATGTCATGTGTGTGTGAAATGACTGACCTCCAACAACCACAACCGTCTTCCTTAGTGCCAGGAATGACTCCAACTAGTGGAGAGTTTGCCTGCTGGTACCCATTAATGCCAGTTTTCCTCGGGCCCCTTGATTATAAAGTAATTCAAAATCTGGAGTTTCATGCTGTCCAGCAGACACTATTTTTAAGACTATTTGTTTGTTTTTCTACCTTAGACATTATTGAAGTAATTTTTTTCCATGAAACGGTTTGCGGTAAAGCTGCAAGAATGCCACTTACTCAACCCAGCTGCATTAAAGGTTCCAGTTTGAATACACTGAATGAATGAATGAAGTACTTAACTACTGTTTAGAAATGGCAGCAGACTTCAATCATTTTGTCTGGCGCGAATTCGGTATCAGTTCACCAGATTTGAATTTAGAAGACTGTAGTTGCCCATTCAAATGAAGTTAGCTGTTCTTCAAGGTCTCGAGAAAGAGTGGACAAGAAGAGCATTTAGGATTGACTGGTAAAATAGACTTCACTTTTTCTGCTTCAGAAACTTCTGGAAGTAAGCTTGACACTCTACTTGTAAAGGATACATTTGAAAGTTTTTTTTCTTTCTGGACACGTTCATCACTCTGATAAGTCAAGGGGTACTGACCCAGAACCTGCTATAGCAGTATGGTATTCCCTTTGAAGCAGAAACTGATAGCGACTGAACAGCAGACACTGAATTCTTTGTGTTCACTCTATTGATAATTTGGTCAAGGGGTGGGTGATGAAGCATTCCCAGAGGAGCTGCAATCAAGGTGTTAGAAATTGGAATGCTCTTTGGAATCTTTATTTTTCTGTAAATGACAGGTACTATAATCCCAGCAGTGATCAGTTAATGATAACTCCTTTGTAATTACAGTTACCTCATTACCTTAATTATACTTTACAGCAGGAAGTAATAAAACATTTCAGAGCCCTTCAGAATTATATCCATGGCAGGAAAATATATTGTCAGTCTTTGTATTTACAGAAATGTGTTAGAATCTATTTGGTACCGCGAATCTTTCTGCAATTTTTTTTTCATATTTTCTTCCTATTAATTGATTTTGTGGTCATATCCTGTCCATCGAGTTGGCCTCAATGGTAAACTGGCACGAGAGAGCCTGAGTTTTTGGGTTTCACTCATGATCTATGTTGTTGTCATCACCTCTCTCCCTTGCAGTATGTCTGCAAATGGTAGCTTTAAGGAGAAGGTAGAAAAAAAATCTAATTTTTAAACATTTTTTTTCCAAAATTGAAAAAGAGAGCACTGTTTGACACATTTGTCAGGCAGTTAGATTCCAAAATAATGACGAGGAACCCACAGATAAATCTCACATTTCTATAGCTCCTCAAGTAGAAGACAACATGCAAAGACTGATAGTTGTGATAATTGGATTATAATATAACCCACATTTGATCAGAAGATTTCCTACTGTCTTTAGAAACAAATGTGCAAAAGGTGGCTGCTCAAATCATGGCCCTGTCTCCTCATTCAGCCACTCTGGACAATAATCAGAGAGATGCTGACTGCATGAGGAGGTCGACAGAATTGAGTTAATAAATGTGCAATTAATCAGCAATGTGCCTGCAGGGTTCTGCGATGAGGCACTGGGAAGATTTTCTAATATACAATATTTTTGAAGACTGTTGCTCCTTGCTCCAAACTGATCACAATCCAAACAGGCACAAATCATAAAGGAAAATAACAGAAGAAAACCATTGATGGAAATCTTCCTTCCAACTTTTTACCATTGGCTATGCTGTACAAAAGGCAGTGTACTCATCCTTCAGAGCCCTCTACTGTGTGTTCAAGATCTTTTAACGCCCAAACAAAGTAACTATAATCGCATTATATTGTAATGTTCCCCCAAAACTGATTAAATCCTGATAATTTTGTCAGAAAATGGGATTATCCATTAAAATACAGCAAGTCCACTTATGTTCAGATGGTATCTCTTATCTAGGAGTTGGGAACGTACCATTAATGAATTATTTTTACTGTGACAACAATTCCTGTAGCTATTTAACTACTGCGCTACAACACGTACCTTTATAGAGCAGAACTGAGGCCCATATGGATTTCACAGTTGGCCTTGTGGCTTATCTTATGTTGTTTCACCACTGAAACTTTGAAAAATGAGGTAGACAAACAGGTGGCTGGAAGAACACGGCAAGCCAGGCAGCATCTGGAGGAAAGGAGACGTCAGTGTTTTGGGTATTATGGGTAATACCTGAAACGTTGACTTCTGCAGTTCCAGCATCTGTAGTTTTCTTTTCTATGTTTGAAAAATGAGCAGAGTTAGAAGTGACCATTCACCTTTCTAAAATTTTTTGGTTCTTAGAATCAAAGAATCTCTATAATGTAGATAGAGGCCATATGCACCAATGGGTTAGTAAGTTTGCAGATGACACTCAAGTTGGTGGAGTGGTGGACAGTGTGGAAGAATGTTGCAGGTTGCAGGGAGACTTGGATAAACTGCAGAATTGGGCTGAAAAGTGGCAAATGGAGTTTAATATGGATAAATGTGAGGTGATTCGCTTTGGGAAGAATAATAAGAAGGCAGAATACTGGGTCAATGGAAAAATTCTTGGTAGTGTGGATGTGCAGAGGGATCTTGGTGCCCATGTACATGGATCCGTGAAAGTTGCCACCCAGGTTGATAGTGCTGTTAAGAAGGCTTACAGTGTGTTAGGTTTTATTGGTAGAGGGATTGAGTTCCGGAGCCGTGATGTTATGCTGCAACTATACAAAACGCTAGTGCGGCCTCATTTGGAATATTGTGTGCAGCTCTGGTCTCCCCATTACAGGAAGGATGTGGAAGCAGTGGAAAAGGTGCAGAGGAGATTTACCAGGATGTTACCTGGTCTGGAGCAAAGGCTCTACGAAGAAAGGCTGAGGGACTTGGGTCTGTTCTCATTGGAGAGAAGGAGGCTAAGAGAGGATTTAATAGAGACATGCAAGATGATCAAACGATTAGATAGGGTGGACAGTGAGATTCTTTTTCCGAGGATGATGACTTCAGCTTGTACAAGGGGGCATAGCTACAAAGTGAGGGGTGATAGATTTAGGACAGATGTCAGAGGCAGGTTCTTTACTCAGAGAGTGGTAAGGGTGTGGAACGCCCTGCCTGTCAATGTAGTTAACTCAGCCACATTAGGGACATTTAAACAGTCCTTGGATAAGCATATGGATGATGATGGGATAGTGTAGGAAGTGGGGGGGGGAGCTTAGATTAGTTCACAGCTTGCCGCAACATCGAGGGCCGAAGGACCTGTTCTGCGCTGTATTGTTCTATGTTCTATCCCACCACCCTCTTGGGAGGAAGCCAGAGCACCCAGAGGAAATCCATACGCAGGCACGGGGAGAACATGTAAACTCCATACAGGCTGTTGCTCAAGGCTGGAATCGAACCCAGGTCCCTGATGCTGTGAGGCAGCAGCCCGAACCACTGTGCCACTGTGTTGCCCTCTTAATTTTTAAAGTTGAGGCCAAGTCTTTACAATGTAGTTTTTAACAAGCATCTTGTTGACGTTCAGCAGGTCTGGCAGCATCTGTGGAGAGAAGTGGAGTTGATGTTTCAGGTCCAGAAGAAAGGCCATCAAAGAAGGGTTCTGGACCCAAAACAGATGCTGCCAGACCTGCTCAGTTTTTCCAGCAATTTCTGATTTTGTTTCTGATTTCCAGAGTCTACAGTTGTTGTTGTTTTTCTTTATCTTGTTGACATTTGTGTTTTTCATTGAAGAGAATTCAGCATTGCAAAGGCAGATGCACACAGGTTTTATTCAAGGTAGATTTCTTCTGTTTTGGTGACTATATGTGGATTATATCTCCTTGTATATTTTTGTGGCAGTGAAATCAAGACTCTTGGTCCACATTCATTTATAACTGAAACTTAATACCAGCTTAGCTTGCACCCTACACAGCGGAACATTTAAAATGTGTATAGCATATACATGTCTTGCTTATTTAATTGTATTTGTGGAGCCACTGTCAAATTTGAGAGCTGTCGATTTTACTTTTGCACAGTCTATGCAGTGGATCTGTCTCCAGAAAGATATTTATCGTCTCATAGTTATTTGATGTAATTGTAATTTTTTTCTGAAGTAATGATTTCCACTTTTTATGATGAGGAGGCAATGCTGCATGGTTGCAAGAAAATCTTTTGTGGCTTTACAATATTTCCAGTTACTCAGGCAGAGAGTGTAAACTTGGTTACATGCTCTCTATCGCTCACCTTGGGTTACCATACAAAATTTCATCCTCATTATCAGCATTTTCTCCCTGCTTCAGTTGTCATTCTTTATGCTAAAGTTATCCTCCTCCACCATTGCACACCTCCATCCCAGTAACGCCCTTCCCCTTCACCAGTTCACTGTGATCACATTCTCCTGTTGTCATGGCAGCCCCAGTATGACCTAATACTGCTGCCGTCCAGAAGAATCAAAACTTGCTGTGAGCTGGGATTTTTGATCCTGCACAAGATCAGGAACACTGACGTTTACTTCTCATCCTGTGAGTCACCAAATTCAGCTGCACAGTTGGGAGCAAAGTTTGATTATTTATGTTATTGGGGTTGACCATCCATGATCTGCAAAATCTCAGCAGTCAGAAATGCTGGTGTCTGATTTGAAGATCTGCTCCTGGGAACCATGCAAACTCTGAAGAAGGGTCCTGACCTGAAATGTCAACTTTCCTGCTCCTCTGATGCTGCGTTCCTGTAACTCCACTGTGCTGTCTCTAACTCCAGCATCTGCAGGTCTTGCTCTCTCTCAATTCACTTGCTGTTGAGCCTGGTGCTTTTATCACTTCGATAGTAAAATAAATGTGAAGAACAGTTACATAATTTCTAGAAATAAAATCTTGCAATTATATGGCATCATTTGCCACCACAGGATGTGCCAATGTATTTGCTAGCCAATTGTGTGCTTTTGAATGATTGTCACTGCTGTCACCCAGGAGATGCTGCAGCTAATTTTCACATAGCAGGCCCTTACAAATAGTGATAGAATAATTACCAGCTGGTTTCATTTGCTGCTGTTAATAGGGAGATAAATATTGTCCAAGATATTGGGGATAACATCTCTTCCTGTTCTTTAAAGTCATGGCATTGGAAATTTTGATAGCCTCATTAGCAGGCTGACAGGGCTTTGATTTCATGCTTTATCTGAAGGGCAGTACTTCTGCAGTTACTGTACTAGAGTGTCAGCCTTGAATATGGTCCCACAACTTGGGGACTTGAGAGATGAGACTGTTACGAACTAAGCCTGGCATTTTCTGCTATTATTTTGTTGGTTTTGCCTTTCATGTTACTGGCTTCTGGTTTTGTGCTTCCCACACAGTTCATTACTTTTGAAAGGTTACAGCAGCCTAATGCCAAATGTTTGAAGGTGGTGATTGTGATCTTCAGAGCCAGTTAACACCCTTTTGTTGGAAAGAAGTACATGTCAAACTGAAATAAAAATAATGTTTAAAGTACTCCGCATATCAAGCAGTATCAGTGAAATGTTTAATATTGCAGGTCAATGAGCTTTCACTCATATAGCAATCTGATATAAAATCATAGTCAGGTACCACAGCATTACCCTTTATGATTCACTTTCACTAATACAGTGGGTTTGTGGAAGTATCTTGTTACAATTTAGCATAAGTTAGGTCAGGGATGTAAAAAATAATTGAAATAAAATAATTAACCATGCCCTCTGCAGTGGCCCCTCAAACTGTAAGGATACAAAATGAGATGGACTTTAACTAGTTATCAGTGAGAATTCCAAATGTGACTAACAGTGCGTAAGGCTGAAAATGCTTTTAATCGCTATGAGGAATAATGGCTCTGCAATTGTAAAACAGTACAAAGAAAGATATGGTAAAGTGAGATATCTCACTTGGAGTTCAATTAAACTTCAACTTTCAAATAAATACTAAGCAATATTATAGAGTACATTGAAATGAAAAAAGGGAGGCTAGCTTAGAAATCAGCCCAGTTTGGTTTCGGAGTTCACTCGGACCGGACAGTGTGAACAGTCCATTACCTCCCACACAGACGATGAGGTCATTGCAAGGCCAGTGCTGTATTAGCAGACGTATATCATGATTTACACTTGGGCTTATATCTCCATTTTTATCTTTCTTGTATTGAAATCAAGATGTATAACTGACAGGCCCTTACAAATCAAACTTAATGTCACTCAAACTTGCGCCCTGCTCAGAATTGCATTCAAAAATAAATAGAGTAAATATACATGTTCTTTTTTAACCATATTTGCTTGCTGTCCGTGGAGACACTGGCAAGTTGTGTCAAACTTGTGGGAATTTTCGAATAAAGGCAAAATACTGTGGATGCTGGAAGTTTGAAACAACCTCAGAGAATGCTGTATCAGCCTTGAAACATTAACTGTTTCTCTTTTCACTGATGGAGAGTTTCTTCAGCATTCTGTGTTTGTTGTGGGTGTTTTCTCCTTCACTTTTGCAGGAAGGTTACTTCCTCTTGTGGACGTGGATTGGTTTTATCTCCTTAAATCTTGTAGTTTATTGGATGTGAAACTGTTTTGGTGAAATTTGTCTCATTCTTTACATCATGGAGTCCCTGGGGATGATGTTGGGTGATAGCATTGAATTTTTCCAGTTACTCATACAGGGAGAGTTTTAAATTTGGCCGCTGTTTCTCTCGTCGCCCACTTTTGAGTTTCTGACCGAGCAAATTTTCTCTTCCCTTCCATGCCCCCCTCCTTCACCACAGACAGTGTGAGCACTGTTCTCCCTTACTCTCCTCTTTTCTTGTTTGTTCTTTATTTCTCTTCCTTTACTTCACTCACCCTCATCCTCTCCTCCACCAGTTCACTATAATCATCTTCTACGCAGTTTCCCTCTGTTCATTTGAACCCATCTTCACTTAGACTGCCCCAGTTATGATCTAATGTTGCTGCTCTTCAGGACAAATGTTTGATCTTTTACAATTACAACAAGATCAGGAATTCTGACACACTTTGCAGTAAATTGGATGAGATGCTGGAACTAGATAGAGCAGGATTATTTACATTGGGGTGTGATGTGTAAGGTAATGCTCAAGAAAGAGTTAAAGCTATGCTGAAGCTTCACCCAAATTGTCATAACATGGCTACTGGCTGGGTCTGCTTGGGCACTCAGAGCAAGCAGTGAGTTTGGAGTCACTTGAACTCTGGCACAATCTCCCATTGGAGGCACACACATCTTATCTCTAACTAATTAATACGCCTAAGAGTTCACGAATCCTGTATCTAGTTATTGTTATGTGACAAACTGTCTCTTCTTATCAAGGACAAGAGTCCGTTCTGCAGAGAATTGTTTGTAATCCATTCTACACCATAGAGTACTGAGCAACCCCTTTGACTAGTATAGGAAGGAAGATTGGTGACAGCAGTCTACCATGACCACAAGCCAGGGTGACTGATGCACAGACATTTTATCATTATTACTACAGGGTTAGCATTCAGTAAGCTGTGAAATCTCAGTAGTACCTGTATAAGCTGGTTAAATATTAAGCAGAATACTTAGTTAAAGCACAAGATGTAACTTGAATTAATCAGTCAGTATTCCAATATATTAAAAGAATATGGTACAAATTCTGGAAAGAAAGATTTGTAGTTATATAGCAGTTTTCACAACTTTTTATTAATTGATGGGATGAGGGTGTCACTGGCCAGACCAGCATTTATTGCCCATCCCCAATGGAGAATTAAGAGTCAACCGCATTGCTGTGCGTCTGATCTCACAAGTAGGCCAGACCAGGTAGGGATGGCAGTTTCTTTCCCTAAAGGTGATTAATGAACCATATGACTTTTTCGCCAACAATCAACAAGGGATTCATGGTCATCATTAAACCCTTAATTCCAGATTAATATTTTATTGAATTCAAATGCAATGGCAGGATTCAAATCCATTTCCTGAGTCTCTGGATTAACAGTCCAGTGATAATACAACTAGGCTATCATCTATCCCTCTAGGATATCTGCAGGATATTTCCAAATGCTTTACAGTCAATGAAATACCTTAGAAATGTAGGTTCTGTTGTAATGTAGGATATGTAGCACCTAATCTACTCATAAGGAGCTCCCACAAACAGCAATCTGACAATGATGAGATGGTCAGTTTTCTGTTACTGCCCCAGCTCTGGGGAAAGCTCTCTGTTCTTGTTTGAAATGATGGCATGCGTTCTTTTCGGTCTATTTGTAGAGTTGACACGGCCATAACGGAATATCTCATCTTGAAAGGCTCTCTAAGCATCCTTCGATCTTCCTAGACAAACAAAGACAGCAGTCTTGGTGAGATCAGCACCACCTGCAAGTTACCCTTAGAGCCACACACCATCTTGACGTAGAACTCTATTGCTGTTCCGTTACAGCAGTCTACTCAACCTCAGATCCCCTTGCTGACAGCACTGTGGGTGTACCTACACCACTTCAGCTTCAGCAGTTTAATAAGGTGGCTCACCACCACTTTCCCAAGAGAGAGAATACATGGGTAACAAATGTGTCCTCACCAGTGACCCTTGCATTCCACTTGAAAAACTTGTTTGCACCATATACAATGCGGCTCAAGTATGGAACAGCTTCATATTTCAGGAGCGCCTCACCCATTTATTCTCAGACACAGAATTCTCCCATCGAATATTTCAGAGGATTAGAGAAGTATTTTCTGCTGCCCATGTTCTCCTAACATTTTGGATTAACTATTGGAAAAGCATATATTATAATGCATTTAGAAGCAGAATTCTGTTATTACATCTCAGTACAATTAAACTAGGCAATGGCCAGAGAATAAAATATGTGTCCGAACTTCCTAAGGATCGTTTTCAGAGCATACCCTGTATTGTCTGTTCAAGACTTGCAACAGCTTATGTATAAAGTAAGTAAAAATGCACTTCTGAGTAATAATTTGAGGCCTGTTACGAGTAGACCATAAACATAGGGGCATAATAAGGCTCTTTGGCTCATTCCATCTGCTCTGCCATTTGGTTGATATGTTTCTGAACCCATTTTCCTGCCTTCTCCCTGTGGTCCTTGATTACCTGACCAATCAAGAACCCATCTATCTACCTGTCTCTGTCTTAAATACACTCAGTGACTTTGCCTCCACAGCCCTCTACAGCAATGAGTTCCACAGATTAACCATCCTTCAGCTGAAGAAATTCCTTCTCATGTCACTTCTAAAGGGCTGTATTTTCACTCTGAAGCTGTGCCCTCGGTTCCTAGCCTCTTCTGTTAGTGGAAGCATCTTCCGCGTTTACTGTATTGAGGCCTCTCAGGATCCTGTAAGTTTAAATCAGGGTCGCCCTCATCCTTCTAAACTCCATAGAGTTCAGACCCAGTGCCCTCAACCATACCTCACATGACCAGTTCTTCATCCCTGGGATCATTCTCGTAAACCTCTTACGAACCACCTACAATGCCAGCACATGCTTCCTTTGACCTACATGTGGTCTGACCAGAGCCTTACACAGCCTCAGCAGGACATCTCTGCTTTTGTATTCTAGCCATCTGGTGCTGTTTACTGATGTGCAGTTGTGCCAGTGCTGGTTTGCATCAGACACCAGTACATGCTGAACACTCTGTTTGGCACACTTCTTGTGCTGTTTCAAGCCATCACTCATTGATGGGTGTCTCACTGGTTAGCACTGCTGCCTCACAGCGCCAGGGGCCAAGGTTTGATTCTACCCTCAGATGACTGTCGGTGTAGAGTTTGCTCATTCTCCTCTGGGTGCTCTGGTTTCTTCCCACAGTCCAAAGATGTGCAGGCTAGGTGGTTTGCCCATGCTAAATTGCCCATAGTGTTCAGAGATGTGTAGATTAGGTCGGTGAGAGGGGGATGTGCTTGGGTTGGATGCTCTGAGGATCGGTGTAGACTTGTTCCCAAACTGTAGGGAATCCTAATTCCATCAGGTCCGAGTGATTTATCCACCTTCAGACCTTTCGGCTTCAGTAGCACCTTGTCCTTAGTAATGATTGCTACACTCACCTTGATTGTGAGGATAGCATTTTGTTGCTGAAAGGGTTGACTTGTATATTGAAACACCCTCACATGGACATTTGGCCAATTTTGATAATATCCTTTTGCTCGACTTAAATAATAGAGATTTTTGAAATATTCCCTTTCAATTGCATAATTACCATTTTGAGAGATTTGTAAATTTATGTACTGTGTCTTAAATGTATTCACATTTTTATTTCAATAGCCTGTTGAACCAATGTTCTGGTTCCTTTTATTTAAATCCTATTAAATCCAACATGGTTTTCAATTTGTCTCATGTTTAGGGTGTCTTGTAAGTACCTTTTCCTTCACTATGTAGATGGATGCAAACTGTTCAAGTAATTTATTGCATTCAAGGGAGACGAGTTGCTAAATGGAGCAGTGAGCTGCATGGTAACTCTTTCATTTCTGAGCGCTACAAGTAACTAAAACCTTGACTCAGCATTCCTCATGACCCCCTGCTGTTCCGAAAGAAAATAATGTTGCATTGTCACTTGCACAGCATTACTTCTATTAAAGAGCAGTGAATCTTGTGAACAGTGAGCCTGTTACACTAGTACAGAAGGCTGGATATTTTTTGCGGGGATTGGGTTGTAATGGAATCAGACAATGATTAAAAAAAAGTGGCACTTTGCTTCATATGTAACAAGTCCCGCTGCTGTTCCTGACCAAGGTTCCCAATTTTCACCGTGACACCAAAGAAGTGAGAGTGCAGTCACCTGTGTTATTCATTACATGGATTTAAGCTATTACGTAGGTCCCTCATGGAGTTATGCAACATGGAACAGACCCTTTGGTTCAACTAGCCCATGTCAAACATAATTCCAAACTAAACTAGTCTCACCTTCCTGCTCCTGGCCCAAGTGCCTCCAAGCCTTTCCTATTCATGTACTTACCTGAGTGTTGTTTAATTGTTGTAACTGTGTCCACATTCAATTCAGGAAATTCACTCCACACATGAACCACCCTTTGTTTAAAAAAAAATTGCCCCTCGTGTCTTTGTTAAATCTCTCCTCTCACCTGAAACATAATAGCCCTAGTCTTGAAATCCCTCATCGAGGGAAAACGCACCTACCATTAATCCTATCTAAATCCATCACAATTTTATAAGCCTCCATTAGGTCACCTCTTAACCTCCTATGCTCCGGTGGAAAGAGGTCCCGGCCTATCCAGCCTACTCTTATAACTCAAATCCTCCATACCCAGACTTCATCTTCTAAGGTTTAGGAATTTTTTCTGGAAGCGTCTGGTTTATTGAGAGCAGAACAGCTCTAAAGCCAGACAGGAAGAGGATCATGGTCTCAAAAAAGATTTATTTGATTGGGAGAAGATTTAAAGAAAATTTGATTCCACAATGGTTAAATTTTAATACCATGAACAGTTCCCTACCTTGCTTTGTGTTCCAATTCTCTATCTCCCCTAGATGGTTTGAAGTTTCAGCAGCTTTTCATTTGGCGACTGCACACAGATGGCAGTCACATTGATGGTTTCTGAGTTGACCCTAATGTGGCCTGTTTTCCTGGCCTCCTGTTCCACCTACTGGGCACATATTAGCTCTCACTCCCAGGCCAAACAAACTAACCTCCAAATCCTGCCACATCAGAGAAAATCAGGTCCGGCAAATGCAGACAATGACAGTATATCAAATTTTCCGAAAAGTTATGTTTGCTGTGAAGCTTTGTACCAAATGTAGTGTCACTTGTCAACTGTTGCATACTGTACTTTGTCTGCTAACCAAACAATCAATGACTTCACCAAACACACAGCATTGAAGCAGAAAGCTTTTTTTATATAAAAGACAAATCCTTTCGATTTGCAGATTTAGTCCCACACTCAACCCTGGCTTTCACAGTTCTGACATGCTGATATATTGAGTAAAAGTATTCCATCTCAGTCGTCACATTTCCAGCTGCACTTACCTGTTGCAAACTGAAACTAAATGTCAAAAGGAGGAGCAGAACTTTCCTCCTACTTTGTGATGAGTTCTTCACTGAAAGATCAATCCTTCAAACTGGCTGACTATTGAAAGTAGTCAAAACTGCTTTCATCCTCAGAATATATCTTTCGGGTTTTATGGAGCTGACAGTCAGTTGAATGAATGCAGTTTATTCAGAAATACCTGCCAAATGATTCTTTAGTGCATATTATGTTATAAGGCTTTTCTTCTCTTCAGTCCACTCATTTTAAATTGTTGCTGAGTGTAAAGTTCTTGGGGAGTAGTAATAATATTCAGTTAGGAACATTCTGGATCAGGACAGCATTTATTGTTAAAATATGGATTTCTTCTTAGAAAATGTCTTTTGACACCAGAAACTCTTTCAATATGTATGTGCAAAATTCCCGTACTGTAGTGGCATCACTGTCCCGTTTGCTCATATTTATTGTGCTCACTTGGGAGCTGCCATGTTTTTTCCTGGAAGAGTGTTTTAAAAAGTGCACATGTGCAAAACTTTTCAGGGTATCAGGAGATACAGCCTTCTTTGTATTACCTCTGTTGGCATGTGTCAAAATTTACATGACGTTGGGTGATAGTCCAAAAGGTTTATTTGAAATCACAGGCTTTCAAAGCACTACCCCTTGTGGTAGCCTTGTGAATAAAATGCACAGTACAATTTTCCATACTGTACACTGCATCCTGTGCTCTCCACCCCCACTTCTTCTTCAAAGTAGAGGCAGAGAGTGTGATTTAATGGTTTATCTCCAAAGTCTAAATAATAAAACTTAAATATTCACCAGCAAATCCAATTTGATTTTATGCCGTACTGTGTGGTCAGTTTCTGAGCAATATAGCTTTTCCTTAAGGAAGTATTTGGTTTTCATAATTTCCTGGGGACATTCATGTTCTATGTAGGAACATATTCCCTCAATGAGTGTGGAATGACAAGGTCGTTGCTGCATCAGAGATCCGATGTGGTTCTAACAGTGAAATCACTTGAAACGTTGCAAAGAACTTGCAATGTGTGTGTAATTTCACTTGTAGAGTCTGATGTGGTCATACAGAGTCATACAGCATGGAACCAGACTGTTCAATCCATCTTAATCATGCCGACCAGTTTTCCCAAACTAAACCCGTCCCATTTTCCTGTGTTTGGCCCACATCCCTGTTCAAATACCTTTTAAATGTTGTAACTATACCTGCATCTACCATGTTCTCTGGCAGCTCATTCCACATATCAATCAGCCGCTGGATGAAAATGTTGCCCCTCAGATCGTATTTTAAATCTTACTCCTCTCACCGTCAGAATATGCACCCTAGTTTGAACTTCCCTATCTGAGGGAAAACACCTTTGCTAATCACCTTATCAATTCCCCTCATGATTTTAAAAACCTCTACAAGGCCACCCCTCAACCTCCAACGCTGCAGTGATAAAAGTCCCGGCCAATCCAGCTTTTCCTCATAACTCAGGCTCTGTAATCCCAGGAACATCCTTGTTCACCTCCCTTTCCAGTTTTGTAAATGTGCAGCCATTGTGCATAGTTATAATGCTTCATCCTGTTTGTTGTCAGCTAGTATCAGAAACTATGGTGTGTATCACAATGATAAGTTGCCTACCTTTGTCTTTCTGTGCAAGGACTGCACCTAAGCCAAACAGGCTGGCATCCATGACTAGCTGGTGGCTTCTCAGCATTGAAATAGACTTTTGGGCAACCTTTCTTTGATCTGGTGTACAGTTGGCTTGTATGATAGTTTACTCGTAGTTGGTGATCTCTGAGTGAGGGCAAGGGGATTGCCAAAAATGTTGCAAAGTGAGGAATGAAATGACTCCAGTTAGTGATAAATCCACTCAAACTGGGGATTTCCAACACTTCTGTAAGATCCATAACATTGGTAATGTGTATCGGTGTTACTCCTTCATCTCTAAGCATGTGACCAAAGAGCTCCGCTTTCATTGAGCTTGCACTAAGCTTGTTGAAAGCAAGGCCGCGTTCCCTAAGACATTGCAGACCTGCGTGGAGGTCTCTCACGACTTCATGTTTAGTGTGACTGTAGATGGGAATGTCATCTCTGACATTCAAAGTGCTTTCAGTTCTTTGAAGTGCAGGTTGAATCATATGTTGAAACATAGCTGCTGCTAACTTGGCTCCAGCTTGAACCTCCTGTATTGACAAAGTCCAGTATGAGAGGAAAATACAGAAAGATAGCTTCACTTATCTCCAATCTCGATTTGCTGGTAGCCTGCATTGTGGTCAAGGTTGGAGAAGCGTTAGCTCTGTTCACTTTCACTCTATTACCAGCATTTATTTGTGACAGATGTCGTTCCCATACTGACGTTTTCAGTGATTGTATATTAACGTAGATTCTAATCCAGCTCTCATTCTTGGCCCCCTTAACAATTTTTATGGTTGAGACCAAAGAGGTAGACACATCCCTGACGTTCTCAGTGTCCAGACCAGGAAGGTGCTAAAAGTCCTCCTTGTTCTGCTTTCTGAAATGAAATTGTATGTATCACTTTAGATGTGCAATTGGGCACACGTTATGGTCTACATGCAGTTTTCATGTAACATCTTTCAGTGTGCAGATAGCAGTAAAGAGGTCAGCACATGTCAGCACAAATTGTGTATGCCACTGTAGTGATCTGCAGACATGGAATGCATCAATTGTTCTGGTGAGTTTGAAATTGGTGTTTGTGGAGCAACCTGATTTAATCCCATAATATGTCCCGATGCAGGTTGACAAAGTATCCATACTTTTGCTGTTGGGTCTTGTGTATAATTACATTCGGTGTCAGGTAGCCATGAGATCTGTTGCGTGTTATGTGTCAAGCAATGATCAGTCCACTGTTAACTCGTTAAGTTACAGTACTTGTTTAGAAAGATCAAGATGAAAGATTAAACGTGAACGGTTCTAAGATTCAAATTCAAAAGTTGCTGGCCCAGGACATCAAACTCTAGAAAATATAAGGCAAGGCAATTGAGGCAAAAAAGAACAAATTAGTTAGTTGTGATTGAAAAGAGATTAATGTGTGCATAAATGAATGTTATAATATTTTGGAATGTTAGTTCTGTGAATACAGAATTAAGAAAATAGTAGGAAGTCTTTGGAAGCTATTTCACAGCCTCTAATTTTTTTTGGAATTTGTATTGTAGCTCTGCTTCCCAGACGGAAAGCTGTCAGGTGCAGGAAAGATTTTAACAGACTGATCTTATGTGTATCATGAAATGGGCAGAGGTTAGGAATTTTTTGAATGCTTGAACTCTAATATATTTGTTCTGTTGACCTCTTAATTAGACAGTATGGAAAACACCTTTCTGTTTGAAAATTTTGTTTCCTCAAAATAGCAAAATGCTAACAAATAAACATCTCCAAACATTTATTTGTGGTATGGCGTGGGTAACAGCTTGTGGTATTCAGGAACGAGATTGGAGCAGGTGGGAGGCAAAGAATACTTCTGTTATCTTTCATTCTTTGTACATTATGGATTTGGTGTTTGCATGTCAGGGAATCTGAGAGAATTGTGTTGTGATGAATATTCACTGAAACTCTATTGAAAACCAAGTGCTTATTTCTACTTTTTGCCAAACATGGGTTCTGCAGAAACTTCAGTATCTGCATAATCAGGATTGCAACCTGATTTCTGAAGATAAGATGCCTATTGTGCTGAAAAACTCAGCAGGTCTGGCAGCATCTGTGTTGCGAGAAACAGAAGTTTTAAAGAAGTCAAAATTGACTTGAAACATTAACTGTCTGTACAGTCTGTTTCTGATTTCCAGTATCTGCTGTATTTTGATTTCATTTCACTTTACGAGACCTATGTTTAAGGCATTGTCAAAAATTAATTGTTCACATGTTGAGCTTGACCAAATGATCTCCTGTGAATTATTAGTGACAGTGTATTTTAATATAAAAGAAATAGTTGACTTCAGAGATTCAGTGGAACATTTTTCTTATAGTGCCTTCATTTAGGACTTTATCACAAAATATAACTTTATATATGCTGGGTTTCATTATCAGAAGCTGTCACAGAAATAGTTGGAGAAAAGGTAACCTTTAAAATGTGAAGAGTTGGAAAATGCAATGTTTTCCATAACAATACCAGAGACTCCATGTAGTCAACTGGTGACATTTATCATATAGTCCAGCCCATTCACTGTAAGTCACAATAGACCACTGGGGTGCTGATGACATTAGAATTGTTGCCTTAAAGGCATGAATATTTTACTTGCCAGACAGCATCTCCTTTCATGAGTTCTTCTGTGATTAAATACAAACTGAGAAACCAGCTCTGTATAGTGCAATTCCAAGAGGTTTTCTTTTAATCTAATGTTTAAAAATTTAAAAATTCCTCATCCCTGTTTTTTCAAATTCCTCAGTAGCTCCTGTTTCTGTGGCTTCCTCCAGGCCCACAACTCTGATCTTTGGACACCTCCAATTCTGCCTGGCTTCTTGCGCATTCTCAACATCCAGTGTACTGCCATTCGTGGTCATGACTCCAACTGCCTGGTACCTAAGCTCTTAGAATGCTTTACTAAGCCTCTCCACCATTCTACCTCACACTCTCTTCCTTCAGAATGCTCCGTAACACCTACTTCTGGCCAAACCTTTGCTAATCTTACTCCTTATGTGGCTTAATTTTTTTTTGTTTGATAACGTTCCTGTCAAGTCTTTTGATATTTTAATGCATTAAGGTGTTACAAATATCTTGTTTTATGATTGAACTGAAAAATAAAGATTAAAAAATAGCTTTAGATTGGAAACTGAATTTTTAAATTGCATGCTAAATTAAAACATCTGGTTGGAGAAGGTGATGAACCTAGTGCAATTCAAAAATTTGGCCTATGTTTATTTAATAAAGTCAGAGTCAGACGTGGGGAAACTTTATTTAATGGGTGATACCCTCTCTGGGTTTCATGGTCGAAGCATTTTTTTTATATTTTCTTAATAAAAGGCTTAAATTATTAATGTAAGCCCATAATAAACAGGACCAGGAGTAGATCCCTCTAGTCTGCCCTGCCGTTCATTAGGATCATAGCTGATCCTACATTCCTCCCATTCACTTGCCTGTCTTTTCCCTGTAACTCTTAGATTCCCCTACTCGCCAAGAATCTAACTATTTCAGCCAGAAGCATACACAAGCACTGTGCCCCCACACCCCTCTCTGTTGCAAGGAATTCCAAAGACACTCAACCTTCTAACATAGAACATAGAACATTACAGCACAGTACAAGCCCTTTGGCCCTCGATGTTGTGCCGACCTGTCATACCGATCTGAAGCCCATCTAACCTACACTATTCCATGTCTGTCCATATGCTTATCCAATGACTTAAATGTACCTAAAGTTGGCAAATCTACTACCGTTGCAGGCAAAGTGTTCCATTCCCTTACTACTCTCTGAGTAAAGAAACCACCTCTGACATCTGTCCTATATCTTTCACCCCTCAATTTAAAGCTATCTATCTGAGAAGAAATTCCTCCTCATCTCAGAATTAAATGGTCACCCCTTTTACTGTGAGGCACTGCCTCTTGTCCTAGATGCTGTCATGCAGGCAAACATCCTCCTAGCATCTCCCCTTTCAAGGCTCCTTAAGAATTCAGTACGTTTCAATAAGATCACCTCTTGCTCTTCTAAACTCCAGTGAGTACAGTCCAGACCTGATCCGCCTTTGTTGTTAAAATAATCCCTGCATTCTGTGAATCACCCTTGTGAACATTTTCTAATGAAATAAAATCTTTTCATAAATAAAGGCACCAAAAGTGCTCACCGTGCTTCAGGTGTGGTGTCACCAGTACCTTTTACAGTTGCTGTAAGACATATCAATATGTATTCTCCAACTCCTTTGAAATAAGGCCAACATTCTATTAGCCTTCCTGGTTACCGCTGCACCTGTGTGATAGCTTTGTGTTTTGTGCACAAGTACCCCATGTTCCTTATTGTCATAGCTTTCCGCAGATTTTCTCTATTTGAATAATAATCTGTTCATTCGTTCTTCCTTCTGAAATGAACAACTTTGCATTTTCCCATGTTCTACATTTGGAAATTGGGGATAGTTAATTTAGATCTTTATCTGAGACGCCCCAGAATGCCGCGGAATACAGGAAGGGTGTCCTTTTGGTTTTATGTCGATGTTTTCTCCGTCAGCTCAACGCAGTGCAACGTGAAAGCTGCTTTAAGGCGGGCTGAAAGAGAATCTGCCGACAGCAGAAAACATCTGTCGACCACTTGCTGAGCCATACCAGAAACCACGGATGTTTTTGAATTTGGAGTCTTGTTGAAATTTTAAGATCTTAAGTGTGTTGCAAAACTTAGTAGTAATTGCATCTGTCCTGTTGACTGCAGGTCAAAAAGTCTCAATTGCACATCTCTTTTCAACGTACTTAAGTTTTGTACCACTAAACAACTATTTAAATGCATATTTTTGTGGATAGAACAAAACAAGACCCTTTTTGCAATTAATACTTTCCATAAGGCCTTTCTTTTTATTTTGCTAGTTAGACTGAGGGTGAGCAAAAATAATGGAGGGGAGCGTGACACCTAGAACAAATGTAGATCCAGTCAAGTGCATTATACATGTTACCTTGGTATCTTATTGTGCCAGAAGTTGAGTTTTCTTAATAGGGTATTGTGAAGACTGATATCTTCAGATTTTCTACTGCCTTTGGCAGTGCAAAGTTCATGCTTCGTGAGTTAACATTTCTGCAAAAAGCAAAAGTGTGAAGAGTGTTGTTTAGATTGTAACTGCAATTATTCACAAAAGGATATACTGGATTATCATTCTACTAATTCCAAAAGCCTGTTAGACACACATTTTTGCCTCAGCTTCTCCTCAAGCACATGAAAAAGCACACAATGGGGGCACCTGTAATGTGCTGGTGTTGCTCGCTCCAGATTTCGTGGTACCAGCGGCAAGACTGATGATGAGTTTAATGAATTTGTTCAGTGCAGCAGCCAGGAATAAGCATAAAGGATTCTCATTGACTGAAAGCCTCTGTGAATAGAACCAGCCCAGTGGAAACAGATAGCATTACAAAAACAATTAATAACTTCACTTTTAGACCAGAGAGTAGGACTGTTGTTGTCATTTTTGGCATGCAATTTCAATGGTTTGATCAAGATACATTTTTATTTGAAATATTTAATGAAAATTAAAATACAGTAAACAAAATCTGACAACATGTTGTCTGAAACAAAAGTAGCAGTGTGCTGTCTGTGAGTTTTTAAAACATTTGTGCTTTCACAAATGAACAATCCCCCATGATTCTGATCATTCAGAGTGTCAAGTTTTGTCTTGTGCTGTCTAAATGATATGTTTGTATTTTTACAGTTACTATTCAGTAGTCTCAAAGGTCAATATGAACAGTGTATTGACTTCTAAATATAGTATTTCCCAATGGGGGCAGTATTCATTCTGAATAAATAAATTCACACCAACATTTTGAATGATGTAAAAATAAACATCCATCAGTGTGCAAGTGCTGCAGTTCTTCTATTCCTTAACCTGTGTATGCACGATTGATTTGTCTTGGGCTACTGACCATTACAATTTTATTGAAGATGCTGGAAATTTAGCAGTGCCTAATCGTCATAGAATCATGCAGCACAGGAGGAGAGCATTTGACCTCAACCAGTTCTTTGGAAGAGCCACCTAATTAGACTTACTCCCTGGCTCATTTATTGTTGTTTTTTCCCCCTCTTCCAATACTTGTCCAATTTTCTTTTGAATGGTGACTAATTAATCTGCTTCTTCCATCCCCTTGGTAGTGAACTCCAGATCACAACAACTCAGCATTCAAAAAAAGTTGTTTCCGCTGCATCTCTTGCCAATCACTGATACACTGTTATCGGCAACAGTTCCTCCTTATTTCCTTGGCTAAAATCATTCCTGATTTTGAATGCCTCTGCTAAAATTGATCCTAATCATCGTTTCTGCTCTAAGGAGATCAATGTCAACTTCTCCAGTCTAATTCATGGTAATTTAAAGAATAGGAAAAGGAGGGGGCCATTCAGTCCTTCTAGTCCGACTCTGCCATTCAGTACCATCTTGGCTAATCATCCAACTCAGCACTCTATACCGGCTTTTTCTCCATACCCTTTGATCACTTTAGGCCTCAAAACTCTTGTCTAACTCTTTCTTGAAAACATTCAATGTTTTGGCCTCACCCTCTTGCTGTAGCAGAGAATTCCAGGCTGCCCAGTCTCTGGGTGAAGAAATTTCTCTTCCTCTCACTCCTAAATGGCCTAAACACACATCCTGTTGACTGTGACCCCGGTTCTGGACTCCCCAGTCATCATGAACATTCTTCCTGCACTTACCCTATCTAATCCTATTGGAACATTCCTGAGATTTCCCCACCTCATTCTTCTAAACGCTATTAAATGTTATTCTAACCAATTTAGTTTCACTTCATACGCCCATCCTGTCGTGCTAGGAATCAGTCTGCTAAACCTTGGTTATATTTCCTCCATAGCCAGACTACCCTTCCTCAGATAGGAAGTCTGAAACTGTGCACAATACTTCAGGTGTGGTGTCAACAAGTCCACATACAATTGCAGCAAGATATCCCTGCTCCTACATTTGAATCCTTTTGCTGTGATTTGCCTTCTCTGCCACCTGCTGCTCCAGTTTGTACTTGAAGACTATGTCAAAATTGTGTCATTTAACATTTGTTATTGGGAAAACGTTAAAAACTATTACAAAGGATGGAATAGCAGAACATTTAGAAATACCTAATTTGATCATACAGAGTCGGCATGGCTTCATGAAAGAAAGATAATGCCTGATAAATTTATTAGAATTTTTTTGAGGGGATAACAGGCTGGATAGAAAATGGGGAAGCAGTGGATGTACCTATATTTGGATTTACAGCAGTCTTTGATTTGCCACACATTAAGCTACTTAACAAGAACCCATGGTGTTGGAGCAAGTACGTGCTTATGGATAGAAGACTAGCTGACGAATGAAAGGCAGACTTTAGATAAAGGGGCATTTTCAAGATGGTAAGCTGCATCTAGTAGACTGCCACAGAAATCATTGCTGGGGCCACATTTGCTTATAGTATATAATAATGAATTGGATGAGGAAAGTAAATGTTTAGTCACCAAGTTTGTGGATGATGCAAAAAATAGGTAGAAAGGTAATGAGTGAGAATGATGCAAATAGCCTGTAGAAAGAATATAGGCAGGTTAAATGAATGAACAAAAACTTGGCAGATGGAGTAAGATGTGGGAAAATTCAAGTTTCTGCACTTGCCAAGCAGAATAGAAAAGGGAGGTGATGTCTCAGTGGTATTATCCAGACTGTTAATGCAGAGACCCAGGTAATATTCTCGACCCAGTTTCAAATCCCGCAATGATAGATGAAGTTTGAATTCAATAATAAAAACAGTCTGAAATTAAGAGCCTAATGATGACTGTGAATCCTTTGTCAATTGTCACAAAATAAATCCATCTGTTTCGCTAATGTCTTTTAGGGAAGGAACTCTGCCATTCTTACCTGTCCTGGCCTACATGTGATTCCAGACCCACAGCAATGTGGTTGACTTTTAATTGCCCTCTGGGCAATTGGGAAAGGGCAATAATGCTGGCCTGGCCAGTGATGCCCTCATCCTGTGAATGAGGAAGAAAATGACCTGAATATTATTTAATTAGGCAAAGACTGCATTATGTTTCAGCACAGAGGGATTTGAAGGTTCTAATGTGTGAATCACAAAAAGCTTATTGTCAAATTCAACAGTTAATGGTTAATGCCTTTATTTCAAAGGGAGTAGAGTGTGAAAGAGATCTTGTTTAAAATTATGCAAGGCACTTGTCAGACTGCACCTGGAATATTGTGAACTGATGTGTGACCTTTATCTAAGGAAAGATATACTGGCATTGGAGGCAACCAGAGAATTTTGACTAGATTGAATATCTAGTTTGGAAGGATTGTTTTATGAAGAGAGGTGGAGTAGGCTGGGCTTGGTCTCTTTGGAGTTTAGAGAAACAAGAGGAAACCTTATTGAAACATAATGTTCTTAATGGAAGTTTGGCAAGGTGTATGCTGTGAGGCTGTTGCCCTAATGGGAGAGTCTGGAATCAGAGGGCATAATCTAAGTAAGAGGCCACCTCTTTAAAACACAGACAACTTTTACTCTGAGGGTAGTTGGGGCTGGGTCATTAAATATCTTCAAGGCTGAGATGGACAGATGTTGAATCAATAAAGGAATGGAGGATTATGAGCAATGGCAGAAAAGTGGAGCAGATGACTGTCGGATCAGCCATGAGTGAATGGCAAAACATAATCCATAGGCTAAATTGCCCATTTTTGCTCGAGTCTCATAGTCAAATGCATCTGCGTACACTAATGTATTTCTCTGTTTCTGTACTCCTTTTAAAAATTATATCATTTAGTTCATGTTGGCTCTCCTTTTTCTTTTTACCACAATGTGACTCTGGTCACCTTTCTGTATTAAATTTTCAGTAACAGTGTCCACCCATTTCACCTGTCTGTGTCCTGCTAAAATCAGTCATCAGTCTTACTATTCTCTCTATTATTTGTGGCATCTCCAGGATTTGTGTCATCTGCAAGCTTTGCAAATATGCCCTGTTCGCACAAGTGCAGTCTTTTTATCTCTATCAAGCAGAACAGTAATCATAATGCTGATTCTTGGTGAACATCACTATTGCCTCTCTTGAGACAATAAAGTAGTTTTCCACCAGTGTTCATTGTTTACTGTCCCTTCGCCAAGTTTATATCTTGATCAGAACTGTATAATCAAAGGCTTTAAATTGGCTGACATGTCTATTAGAACCCAAAACCTTAGAGTGGATGCGGGCCATTTGGCCTATCGAGTCCACACCAACCCTCCAAACGGCATACCATGCAGCCTAATCCCCTACTCTATCCCTGTAACCCTATATTTTCAATGGTTAACCCACATAGCCTACGAATACCTGGATTCTACAGGGCAATTTCCCATGGCCAGTGCACCTAACCTTTGGACTGTGGGATGAAACCGGAGCACCCGGAGGAAGCCCGTATGGACACGGGGAGAACTGAAACTCCACACAGAAAACTGCCCGAGGTTGCAGTCGAACCTGGGTCCCTGGCACTGTGAGACAGCAGTGTTAACCATTGAGTCACTGTGCTCCCCTCATTATGTAGTACTTTGTCAAAAAAGCCTCATGAAACCCACAAACTGGTTGAACCCATTAGTGTTGCTTGTCGTGAGATCCACACAATATGGCACATGGCTGAGTAATGTCTGTCCTGTAGTCTTAGTGGTGGACTGATCACCTTAATCTCAGCCAGTGAGCTGATTGCTTGGCCCTGTGGATATGCATTTGCTAAAACAAAATGTCAAATGCTTCTTGAAAATTCATTGTACACATCAAACACATGATCTTTTCATTAATTCATTTGAATGTTTTTCAAAGGGAATCCCATCAATGCTAGAGAATAAGAGGAGGTGCAGGAACAGCACTGATGTATCTACCCCAATTCTTGCATTGTGTGGCTTTGAGGTAACCATTAATTTCACCCCTTAAATCTTACCAAAAATAAGTTGCTGCTTCATTTGTATATCACGCTGAAAAGAAAGAGTGTCTGATTTTCCTGCCTAGGCCAGGATTGGGCTCACTGCTCTTTTGTGCATTAGAAGTGGGTCTAGGCATTGCACTGATTGTAACAGGGTTAGCCGGGGAATCCCATGGAAAAGGAGTTCCCTGATTGGACCAGGTTAACAGACCCAATCTGGGAGCCCTGGCTGACAGATTTTTGCGACAGTGTCAGACATCCTGCTCACTCTGAGAGCTGGCTTTGAAGAAGCCAGACCAGTGTCAAGTACTGTGCACATTTCAAAAAGGGTGACTTGGTGATGGGCTGCTAGACTCTGGAGTTACTTCAGGCATATTGGAAGATTCATTAATCATGAGGCTCTTTAAAGTTCCCACGTCTTTTAAAAATTATTTTGTTTTTAATACATTTTTGATGTAGCTCTTTTATTTCATAATAGTATCTGGACTTCAAAAGAAAAATCATTGAGTATAAAGTGCTTTGGGACACCTTCAGGCAGTGATGAGTTGTTATATAAATGCAGGATAGGGGTTTCTGAGATATTGCCATTTATTGAAGATTTATTTTTCATTCTCTATAAATCTATACTTATGTGAGACCAAAAGAAGCTGAATATTGCCCATGAATTTACTGAAAATTGATAGTATTTCACATCCTTTCAAGATTGCAAGTCAGAAAGAAGTTTAAAGATGAATTATGATATACATATTCATAAAACTCAGTGAGCTGTAAGTTTCTTTGATTTGCAAGCTAATCTCAAACTAGGAATGACATTGGTTTTGAAAGCAAAATGTTGGATGGTTGATTTGATGTGGTGTCAAAATATACCCATTAGAGTGTCTTAATCCACCCCAATCTTGTCAGCTGTGGCAATTAATCTGCTCCAGCCAAATGTCAACAGCAACCATTTCAGATTTGAGCCATGTGCTTTAGGCCAATTGTGCTGTAAGCCTTTTTCTTGCTACATGCACTATTCTCTGGAAGGGTGGCCTGGGCATGTTGCCTGGGGAGCCACTTCATGAAGCATTTACACTGGCTCACTGCTGACACCATCCATTTGGATGGTGAATCATTCCTTGTCTTCTATGTCAATGTTTTTGCATGAACAATTAGTTTTATAACGAGGTTTTGGCAGCCATTTGTGTCACACTTTGAGAAGGCTACTTATTGTATAAAGTAGCAGCATTCCTTTAATATTGTACTTTTTTTCTCCTGCAGCGTACAGCTCCTTTTGTAGACCTCGTAATTATTTTGCAATGAGGGCTGACCCTGGGGTATCTCTTTGCTAGAAACCAGAGTATGGCCCTTTGCACAGTTGATTTACTTTCTCTTCATCTGCTTTATTTCTGTTCTCTTATTCCTTGGACTTCCAGCCCTAATGTTTAAACTCCCCAATCCCCACACTCCTTCCAGCCATTCATAATGAGACGTTGGGGTTGATTAAATATCTCTGGTCAGTCTAACACCACCAGGAAAACAAAGTCCAGGAGAATCTTGAACTTTTAGAATAACAAATGGTTTCAAAACAGAAGGAAGCCATTCAGCCCATCGTGTTTGTGACCGCTCGGCCAGAGTACTTTGTCTAACCTCTCTGTAACTGTGCAGGTGTTTTTCTTTTCAGGTGAGTATTCACAGTTCCCTTCTGGAAGTGTAACTCCATCTCAAAGTGCACTCAAGATCCTAACCACACTCACTGTAAAATTTACAACAAATTATTTGAAGAGTCTGTTGACCAAGTGCAAAAGCAGCTCAACTGTTTGATTCCAGGGGAAATATGTTCTGCTGGTGAATGTGTGATCATAAGTATAGGCATTTCAACTGCCATTTAATTCAAGCCATATCAGAAAGTCCTTTGATTGTAAGGCAAAAAACAATGTTGGATAGTCTCTTAAGGAGTGAAATCCTTCAATGATCTTTTAATGTGAATGTATCTTCAACATTTGTCATTGACGATGTTCATTCTTTTTTCCAGCCTTCCAATGTCGGGGGTGAAACTTGTGCAGGAAGCCAGCAAAACTCTCAGCAGGTTGGAATTCAGAGTTTTGTTCAAGAACTTTTTCAAGCACAATACAGGTACCAATGATAAGCACTGTTTAAAGATAGCGCTACATTGAACTTCAGCCCCACAGGAAAAGTGCAAAGAATCATTTGAAGGTTTCTGTTTGTACTCCTGCAATACACAATGAGTACCCTGTAACTGAGAATTTGGAAAGTGACACGGCATTTTTTCTCTCTGCTAAGCTCTCCAAAGATATGATTGTGGTATTTAAGGGACTTTTAGTTAAGTACATGAATATGCAAGGAATGGAGGGATATGGACCAAGGGCAGGCAGAAGGGATTAGTTTCATTGGCATCATGTTCAGCACAACATTATTGGTCAAAGGGCCTGTTCCTGTGCTGTACGGTTCTATGTCCCAAGCTATTCCACTGCTGTCGCTGAATGGAGTCTAATACCCTTAATGCATAAAAGTCTGAAATACTATCTGCAGCTACAAACCTTGGGAATCTGTGCATAATGGAGACAACTCTAGCCAGTTATGGAGGTTTCCCAGGATCTTGTGTGTCAGTATTGGTGTTTAGTTTGGTTTGAAATTACGGCTCTTGCTGTTTCATTATGGAGCTGTTCTGCTGCTCTGTCCATTCATGATGATACTGACGTAGCTAATTGGGGATGTTTCCAGACACGTCTTGGTGTCACTGCGATTTAGTTGAATAGGTTGGGCTGGTGCTTTGAACATTGCTTCTTTTTTTAGTGCCAATTCAGATTAGCAGCCACTTGCTGAGGAATAATGTCTGTTCAGATTGTTGAGAAAAGGGCACCAGGAAACTGTGCTTCAGTGAATATCAGCAAAATTGTTAATGCAAGTAGCAAAGACAGTTCCTCAGTCAGAAGAACAATGTAAGGAGGTAAAATATCTTCTTTGAGTTTATTGAGGATATGAAGAAGACACTTTACTGTACAAAGCAATCAGGAACACAGCAGTAAACAAAGTAATTTCCCAATGATCTCTACCCCCTCCAGACCAGGAGATCACAATGTATTGCTTGCAATACCCACTTCATTCTTCCACTTCAGGACATGGTGTGTTTACAAGAATTTTAAATGTGACACAATCCCTTCTAGCCCAAGTGATAAAAGTAGCTAATCCTGATAATTGTTCCTGCTAACCTTGTTGCCAAATCAGAGGTAATGTGGAAACCTGTAGATCAACATTATTTTTAGGAGCAGCTTTTAAAAGGGAGGAAGAAATGAGACAACAGTACTCTACCACTTAATAGGTGTGCTGGCTTTGTTTTTGCTGACTGGTGTTCAATCTTAAGCGTTCCTTCAGAAAGCTAGGATAATTAAATCCTCCAGCAGAATGGAAGGTTTGCTAAGAAAAGAAATAGTGGATTTGTGTGACAGAAACATTAAACTTCCGTAATGCTTTAATATATTTATTGGAACAAAATAGATATTGAAAATGAGACTTTGTATTAAGTTAATGATGGTGTCTGATTACAGTTCTATCGTGTGCCATGGGGTGTTTTAATATTACATATAAATGGAAGTTGTTGTTTAATTGATGCCTGAAGGATTTCACATATTTGAGGAGTTTCCTGTGATCTATAATTTTAAAAAGCCCATTGTGAAAAAATCTTGACTTCCTTCTCTTTCTCCTTGAGTTGCTTTGTGGGTGAGGTTGAAACCCTGTCTGCATGTGAAGGATCTTTCCGTTCACTCTAGAATTTTAATAACATGTCTCTGGTTATCAGACTGGCTAAGGTTAAACTTCAAGGCACAGGAGTAATTTCATCAGCAAGTTCTCCTTGTGTTATGATGTGGAAAGAGAGAAAATGGACAATGAATTAGAGAACCGAGAAGAGTCATTGCATTGTTTTATATTCTGAGGAAGAGAGGAGTCTGTTCCAATGAAGGCTACGATTTGAAATTAAAAGAAGTACAATCCACGTGCAACGTTTCTCCCCCTGTTGCTTTCTCTGCCTTCATTGTACCCACTTGATCTGAGGATCCTTGTGCCAAGTTGCAAAATCTGTCTCAGAAAACTGGGCTTGCAGTGGACAAAGTACTACTTAATTCAATGATAAATTCAATAATTGAATGCTTGGTTCCTTTGAAAATCAATCTGTCGGTGTTCAGAAAGCATGTTTCATTTCCAATTAGATTCTGACATTTATTTCGAATTATATAAAAGTAATCCTTTCAATACGATTGAACTAAAGATTTTTACATGGACGTAATGCCTTAATTTACCATTGGAATCATCTTAACAGTTCATAGGGCTCTTGTGCACAAATGATTCATTTTCTTTATCTGAGAGGCAGATATTGAAACTGGTGTCTTCACAACCATAGCACAGCTTATGGTTAAATGTCATGTAGTTGTGTTTGTGTTTCAGGCACAAACTAAGCTCACAAAAGAAAGTTTAGTCTGATCGATGTTCTCTGAGGTGGGGGACTTCTATATTCACCACCAAGCGTCTTTAGTAATGTCACTGCTGACTGAGCTGGTCCAGCCCTAAAGAATGTACGGTCTGTGGCAGGTTGTGAGGGGAAGATCGAATTGACCTTGACTTCACCGGACTACTTACTAAAGATGCATCTGTCCATGACAACATCAATAAGGGTGATGACTGCAAAATCCTTGGAGAGACAAAGTTCCATTGACTTCAAACAGGGCTATTAACTGCTGGCTGAACGCGCTGTGAAATGAAGTCTTTATTTTAATCCATCTTCGGCCAGAAATGTCGAGTGGATGAAACATTTATCCTTCCTCCAGAGGTACCCATCATCACAGATGACTGTCTTAAACCAGTTTGATTCATTATATTTTGGATTTGAAAATTGCCCAGGTATGTCACGTGCACAAAAAGAAGGACAAATCCAATGCAGGTGACACAGTGGCTCAGTGGTTAGCATTGCTGCCTCACAGGGCCAGAGACCCAGGTTCAGTTCCAACCTCAAGCGACTGTCTGTGTAGAGCTTGCACGTTCTCCCCATATCTGTATGGGCTTCCTCTGGGTGCTCTGGTTTTCTCCCACAGTCCAAAGATGCGCAGGCGAGGTAGATTAGCCATGGGGAATACAAAGTTACAGGGTCTGGATGGAATGAGCCTTTAGAGGGTCACTATAGACCTTGATGGGCCATATGGCCTCTTTCTGCACGAGGGATTCTATGAACCCAGCAAATTACTGACCTGTCAATCTACTCTTAATCATCAGCAAAGTGATGAAAGGGGGATGGTAGGTTGAATAGCCAAGGTCTGTTTCTTTGGGTGAAAGAGTCCAAAAGTAGAGGGCATAAGTTTATGGTTGCTGGGGAAACAAATTACCAAAAGAAGTAGTTGTGACTGGTACAGTTACAATATTTAAAAGGCATCTGGATGGGTACAGGAATAGGAAGGATTTAGAGGGATATGAGCAAATTCTTGCAAATGGGGCTTGGTCAGATTGGGATGTCTGATTGGCCTGGATGAGTTGGACCAGAGGATCTATTTTCATGCTGTATGACTCTACCTCAGCTTCAGGACATCTCTGCAGGAGTTCCTCAGAGTCCTAGGCCACCCATCTTCTGCTGCTTCATCAATGAACTTCCCTTCTTCATAAGATTAGAAATGAGGCTGCTTGCTGATGACTGTACAATGTTCGGCAGTATTTGTGACTCCGCAGGTACTGAAACAGTCAGTGTCTACGTGCAGCAAACACTTTGCCAATATCTAGGCTTGGCTTGATTAAAAGAAATTAACATTTGCATCTCACAGATGCCAGGCAATGCCCATCTCCATCAAAATAGAACCTAACCATCATCCCTTGTGACAAATGATGGTTGTACTTTAAAAGTCCTGACTGAGCAGCTTACTCTTCTGATGGCGTAATATAGTGGCTGTAATCGGCTACAGAGCAGCAGTTACACAAAAGGACATAAATAATCTCTTCCCTACACTTGACACATTGATGACTGCTTTGCTTTGATGTGCAGAGAATTCAAGATTAATAAAAGAGTGTGTTAGTGCTCAATGGATGCAGACATTCTTATTGAACTTTACAGGAACAAAAATGCTCCCTGAAATCTTCATTCTACCTACAACATTTTTTTCTTTCAGACCCCTAGGGGTATTAATAAAGTCTTATTACATAGAGTCATAGAGCATGGAAACTGACCCTTTGGGCCAACCAGCCCATGCCGAACATAATCCCAAACAAAACTAGCCCGATCTGCCTGCTCCTGGTCAATATCCCTCCAATCTTTCCTGTTTATGTACTTACCCAAATGTCTTTTAAACATTGTAATTGTACCCACACCCACCACTTTGTCTGGAAATTCATTCCACACGCGAACCACCCTCTGTGGAAACAAAAAAGTTGCCCCTCATGTCTTTTTTTTAAATCTCCACCCTCTCACGTTAAAAATGTGTCCCCTAGTCTTGAAACCCCCCATACTTTGGAAAAGACAACTATCATTAACTCTATATATATTCCTCATATACAAGACTTCGGGACCTGATGAGCTGAATTTCACATTTTCAATTTAATTATTTCAGTTTGCACAACCTAATGTTCCAGCTTATTAACTAACTGTTAAATGTGATAAAGGAGATTTTTGTAAAAAAAAAATGCCATGTTGAAATTCATTGTCACAAAGATACCTATCTTCGAACAGGTCACCTGTATCCTTTAATCCTTAATCTGCCAACGTGTGTCTGCTTCTCTCCTCTCTAAATTCTACTTTAGTGGTCAGCCCCAGTAAATTATTGCTGCACTTTAGCAGTTTTGGGATGAAGTTCCATCAAGCTCTTTGATGTTTAGGAAGCCGTCCTACATTTTATAGAGACTGCTGTGACATTATCTATTGTTTTCTATGTACTCCGAGCTTTGTTGCACACACTGAAACAGCCCCAGATTTTCTGAAGTAACCTGAAAAGCACCATCAGGGGCCCAAAAGAAAAATTGAAAGAAAACACATGATAGCATAGGGCAAATGAAGTATGGAATTCAGAGATTTAATGAAAAAACAGAGACCTGATGACTCAGGTGAGTTGCACAAACTATTTTGTGGACCCCTAGAGGCCCTTTATTTCATTTCTTTGTGGGATGTGGGCATTGCTGACAAGGGGCAGCATTTGCTGCCCATCCCTCCCTGCCCTAGCAAAAGAGGTGGCCAGCTGCCTTCTGGAATTGTGCAATCCACGGTGAATAAGAACCCACAATGGTGCCGTTCGGAAAGGAATTCCAGGATTCTGACTCAGTGACAGTAAGAGATCAGCAATGTAGATGTAAATCAGGGTTGTGTATGACTTGCAGGGGAATTTGGTGGTGATGATCCCATGCATTATCCCTTTATCTTTCTTGATAGTTAAGGCTGCTGAGTTTGATGGATACAGTCGACAGAGCCTTGGTGAGTTTTGCAGTGCATCTTACACACTGCTACCACTGTGTGCCGATGGTAGACGTGTGCTGATCAAGCAGACTGCTTTCTCCTGGATGCTGTCAAGCTTCTTGAGTGTTGCTATAGCTGCATGCATTGAGGCAAGTAGAGAAGACAAAACACGACAGAACAGGAGAGGATATAAGCCAAACAAAGAACTCACTGCAGCAAAACTACATAAAGGCAACTTAAAAAAAGCACGCCTGAAAATCCTTCCAATTGCACAAAACCTCTATTACAGCCTTTTTTTAAAAAAGAGCAGTGAATGAGTTACAGCTACAGGCATTGTTGTGTCACTACTTAGTGATTTATTGTTTTCACCCGCTTTATTTTCCACCTGCTTTGGTGGTGTGGGCACTCAGTTACCTATTCTTCTTGCTGTCCTGAGATGGGAGGGGAGTGCAGGATGGTTGGGAGAAGAGAAGAGGGAAATACTTAAGCTCTTGCTGGACAATTAACTAATTGTTCATGGTGAATAGAAACCATCCCCTTTATTTGTGTAATCAATGATAGAAGTGAATTGGAAGTTGCAACTGGGAATGAGATAGTGAAGGAATGTCACTTTACCTCTTTGCAAGCAAACTGCTCAACGTTACCCTCATGAAGTGCAAGCTTGTTTGTTTAAGATAACCTTCTTTTCAATTTGATTCTCTCTGTCAGGCTAATTGATGAATATTGAAGGTTCCAGTTTTGTTTATGCATTCGGTTAAACCCCCATGAAGATAACCAGTTTACTGTGGCTGGCTAATCTGAAAATGTCATCTCTGAACGTGTGGCCTATTTAGGGATGTTACAAGATCAGTGGAAATAGATACTGATAAACGCAAATGCTGGAGAATACACAGTGGGTCAGACAACATCTGTGGAGGGAGAGCAAGCTAACGTTTCGAGTTTGGATGACTCCTAATCAGGTGAAGATGAGTGATGACGAGTTATTCAGTCTCAGTGTTAGCTTGCTGTCTCTCCATGATGCTTTCTGACCCACTGCAATCTGCAGCATTTGTTGTTTTCGGTAGAGATTCCAGCATCTGCAATAATTTGCTCCTATCAGTGGAAGGAGGTCTTTGCAGTAGTTGTTCTTAATGAATCTGCTGGTGTTACCTATGATTACCATAAATACCAACAGAATGGAAAATGAATTTAAATCTTAAAATGAGTTAATTATCACTGAACTAAGTCAAACCCACCCCCTCCTCATTTAGGGCCTTGGGACATTTTATTGCTACAAGGGTACTATAAAACTGACAGGCCTTCTGAATGCACTGTGTTTTTAGGTTACCTCTAACCAGTTTAATAGATGCACATAAACGTTCTTATTGGCTTGTATACACTTTTACAGCAGCTTTGTCTTTTTCTCTTCCCTGGTGGGAACTGCTTACTTCTGCTCCTTCCAGGCCCATAAAAATAAAATAAAATAATTGCAACTGTTTTCTGCATTCCCAGCAATGATCCTATGTAAGGGCTGCTAGTGGTGCTCCTAACCCTGTACAAATCAGTAATCTGTGTGTACTTGTAGTTCAAAATCACAATCTGATTGTTATACACGTCTTAGCATCACGATTTGCATATTGCTGATACATGCTCTGGCCATTTATCTCTGGCCTTTCCAAGGTGACAGGACTTCTATGGTCAATGAAAACTGGCTGGTAAGTGACAGTGAATCCATTTTCCAGCCATTGCCTTCTGGACCATGCCTGGCAGAGACCTTTCAAATTGGACTTGCAAAGACTTAAGTTGCACTTGGGGCTTCATTAAGGGTTGTGAAAATGCAGTGTGTCTCTCGTTGACCTTAAAATCATTCACCTGATCTTAAAACAGTTGGAAATATAGAGCTGTCAATTGTTAGCATGCCTTTAAGCGCAAGTTGCTATGCCCGTAGTCATTACGTTTTTGAAAGCTGTCAAGTAACAAAATCTGAAGCCATCTTTTTCTTCAAGTAATTTCATCAGTGCTATGACTGAATGGTTTTGCATATCTCTCACTACCACACTGATGTTTTAGAAACATATCTTGCTTCAGCATTATATTGTGGATTACTCTGGGGTCCTTTTTATCCCATTTCAGGATGACAGATGTCAGATTCAGGTCAAATTGACTTTGGGAACTCTTGAAGATGTGCTGGATAAAGATACCCTTTGCTGCGCTTTGTTTCCTCATATTTCTAAAGGAGCATATTCATCTGCAGTTTATCCCCAAAGCTGAGCTATGGCTTTCTCTCATCTGTCTAAGGTCGAAGAGGAAATGTTGAATTTGCTAGAAATGGTTCATAGGTATTGCATAGAGATGCAGTCAGAATTCACAAACATCACAATTTTGGAACTCTACCTGTGTGACTACCTTTCCTGCATCTGTGACCCACACCAGGCAAAGGCAAGTAATGAATTGAACCTATAAGACCCCCTATAAGGATGCATTTGCTTCAAAAGTATGTAGCAAAAAAGAATATCTGTGGTTCGATCTTGACTTCTGTTGAATGATTCAACCTCTGTTGGAGTAGCAGTTGAGGCAAGAGAACTGCCTGTTAAATTCATGGCCCAAAGAGAGGGGAATTCACCATGTTTTCCATTCCTGATGGTTATTAAATGACCCCACTGATAAGTACATGTTCCTGCGTGTGTCTGTGTATTTTTATGTTTGTATATTTACATGCACAGATACAGGAGGAAGTATGTACACGTGCACACTAATGCATATGCACAATAATACAAACACAAGGATGCCTGCACACAAAATCTGCTCTTGTTGCATGCAAGTCTGCCACTGATTTTCATCCAGCTCCATCAATATATCCTTCTATTCCTTTATCCCTCGTGTTTATATACCTTTTGCTTAACTGCATCTTAAGGAAATGAGTTTCACATTCTAACCACTGTTCTGGGTGAAAAATCTCCTGCTTTCCTTGGATGAATTGTAAGAACTATATCGTACATTGTAGCCCCTGATTCTAGTCTCACTTGCAAGTGAACCATAATTTCTGCATTTCTCCTATTAAACCTTTTCATAATCTTCAAAACCTTCATCAGGCCACTGCTCAGATCTTATCCACCTTGAAGATAAATGTCAAGCTTGTTCAGTCTTTCCCCCAAGAAATTGCTTGCATGGACCGAATTGGGTTCAGCTATGACCCCGTCCCCGTTGCTTAGCCAACCTCTTCACGTCCATTGTATACTTACGTGCATAAACTATGTCTATGTCAGGAACTGTGGGAGACCAGTTGCCTGAGCGTCAAGAGTCAAGGTGAAGCTGTTGGTGAACTATAACTCTGCACCATTACAGTTCTGGCTAGGATGTTTGTGTAAACAATGAGTCTTGTCACCTGGGTGTTTGGAAATGGAAATTAGGAGTTCTGATCAAACTTTGATTTTGTTCACTTGGACCCTATAGTCTAGTGTGTTCTAATGAATTCATGGAAGGATAGTGGGAAAGCAAACCAAACTTGATGGTATAGAAGTAAATGAATGCTGGAGATATAATTACTAACCTAAATGCTTCAATGATCCAATCATTTCAGGTTTAAGAGTTAATTTAGATCATCTGCAATCATAGGCTCTGGAAATTCTTGAAGAATTTGGATTTCTTTTGTATTAGCTTCAGCACTTGTTAATATTAATGAGTGAGTGTCAAAGAATAGCAAAAAACTGTACTCGGAACAACATTTGCATTTTTAAGAAGTCTTGTCTTCTCATTAGTACCTATTTAAATCCCCTGTGTTTGATTTTTGGAGAACGAACTGATTGCTTTGTCCAAAGTAGAGCAGTGAAGTTTGAAACCTCGCATCAAGTGTAGCTGTTCTCATCACTTCTCTGCCCATCCTGCCCACTCTTGATCTGCTGGTTAACCATTTGCATTTGGCCTGGATTGCTCTTCCAGATCAGATACTACTTCTGAAAGTGTAGATCCTACCTCAGAGTCAGAAAGTGGTAGGTGCAAGCCTCACATTTGGGCTGGAGTATAAAATCTCAGCAGACGCTCCAGTGACATATTGCTATCTTTGGTGGATGTAAAATGTACCAAAGCACTTTTGTCAAAGAAGAGCAGGAAAGTTATCCCCTGGTGTCCTGGCCAATATATATTCACTAATTAACATCACAAAAAAAATACTTAAAATGTTTGATCGTAAGAACTGTTGATGCTGGAGTCAGAGATAAGTATGGAGCTAGAGGAACACAGCAGGCCAGGCAGCATCAGAGGAACAGGAAGGCTGATGTTTCGGGTCAGGACCCTTTCTGAAGAAGGGCCCTGGCCCGAAACATCTGCTTTCCTGCTCCTTTCATGCTGCCTGGCCTGCTGTGTTCCTGCAGCTCCACAGGGTGGTATCTCATCATCATCTTAGAATCTTTATCTGTTTGTGCATAAATTTCTCACCAATTTCTTTTAAATGACAACAATGACCAAGATTCAAAATTACTTAATTGGCTGCAAATCATTTTGATACATTGGGTGGAGATGGAAGCCCTTAAGTCTTGCTTTTGTACCTGAGAGTATGTATTCAGTTCACTTACATTAAATTGTTGATGAGGACCAGCTTATTCTCTGCTGATAATAGTCCACTTACAGCACGAGGTAGTTTGATCTACCTCGTCCATGCTGACCAAGTTTTCCCGAACCAAATTATTCCGTTTGGCTAAATTAGGCCCATATCCCTTTTAAGCTTTTCCTATTCATGTACCTGAATTTCAAATGTTGTAACTGCACCTGCATCTACTGCTTCCTCTTGCAGCTTATTCCACATACAAACCCTCAGAGGCAAAAAGATGCCCCTCAGATCCTTTTATTTTACCCTCATTTATTACTCCTCGCACTTTAAAAATATGCCCTCTAGTTTTGAACTCCCCAACTGAACTGGGGAAAAGACCCTTGTCATTCACCTTATCTATGTCCCTTTTGATTTTACAAACCTCAGCCTCCTACGTTCCTGCGAAGAAAGCCCCAGCCTATCCAACATCACTCCTTGTAACTCAACCCGTCTAGTCCTGGCAACATTCTTGCAAATCTTTTCTGCATCCTCTGCAACTTAGTGATATCCTTCCTATAACAGGACGACCACAACGGTACACAGTACCCCAAATTTCCTGTACAATCACAACATGACATCTCAACTCCTAAACTCAGTGACCTGAGCAATGAAGGCAAGTGCGCTAAACGCCTTCCGAGCCACCATGTGAACCTGTGATGAAGCTTTCAAGAAACTATGTACCTGAATCCCTCGATGTGTCTGTTCGACAACACTATCCATGGCCCTACCATTAACTCTATAAATCCTGCCGTTGTTCATAAACGCTATAGCTTAAAATAATGCATCCTGTGTGGTGTAACCTGTATGTCTTACTCTGTCCAAGTCTTTTTTGCCCCTGTGATCTGTATGTTCTTGCTTACTGATTTCTGCTTGTACTGCTTGCAAACAAAGCTTTTCGCTGTAGTTAGGTACACGTGACAATGAATCAAATCAATCAGTCGATCATAATACAACAGTTAAATCTTCCTGCAGACTAATCCAAGTGACCTGTTGTGATGAAAACTCAAATCGCAATGTATTGAAAAGGAGGCCAAAGTTAAGACACAAAGGTGGTTTTTGATTCAAATTCTCAGTAACTCAAAGACATATATTTGCCAATGATGATCAGAAGCTGGTACTGTGAAGCCAGGCAGAAGATGAGAACTGGTTTGGGATCATTACCAAGCATAGTGCTGGTGACTAGATAATCCCTGTTCAGAGAAACAATGCTTGTGGACTGCTAAAGACCAAAGTGCCACGAGAGGATGCTTTACTGCTGGAAATCTATCTGAGTGTGACAGAAGAATGAATGAAGGGAACTTTGAAAGAAAAGATACTAGAAGAGGAACTTCTTAAAACCTGGAACAAATTTATAACCATCTGTGTATTATACAAGCATATCACTGGGTTTTTGGTTGTGTGAAGTTATTGGGGAATAATTTTTCTGTAGTTTAATATTAATTACTTTCTGTATAATATTTAGTTGATATTGCTTTTAGTTTTCATTGAAGTAAAGGTCCAATTGCATGAAGTCTGGTAATTGGGTCCTTTTGAGTTGGCAAGTCCGAAATTCACAAATTTTTTTAAATGTTTTGGTCTTTACAGGAGTTATTACAGTTGAGACGAGAATTTAACAAGTGTACATTGTTTGTAGTTTGTGACTTTGATTTTTGACAGGGAAAAGCATCACTGTGACTGTTAAAAATCTGAAATGGAAATTCCAAAGGGCATTATTCTTTTGTCTTTTAAAAGAGGAAGAAATTAATGAAGTACAAATGCAAAGCATGTTTTCTTGCATGTCTACAGATGTGGCCAAATATATGTGAAAACCTCAGAGGAGATGGCCTTTTCTAGCCTTCGCTTCACTGGGGTGCCAGTGACAGAGTTGTCCTGCTTCCTCAGTCTGACATTTAGATAACCTGCACGAGTGATTAATGCAGTCAGGATTACTGTTCCCAAACTTAATGTCACTCACTCAGTTCAAACTGCTGTAGGGACATTTGGCAAAATCAGTCACTTGGCAGCAGGTCAGTTAATTCATTATTCTTCAAGGAGAACAGCTTCTTCCATTTCATGCTAGAACCAAGCAACAAGATAAGAACCCAGTACTTTATTGATGGCACTCATATGATAGGCCATTCGACTACACAGTTTCTATAACCTTTGGGACATAAAAGATTTCTACTCCAGTCCTGTGTCACAACACATGAACGATGTCAATCATTGTTCCCTTCCCAGTGACTATGCTGCCAAGTGCCTAATGGAATATTTTCCAATCAGTTTGAATACAGCCAAACTGAAACACAAGGATGGAGTTTGATCTGGCAACTGTGAGTTTATTCACTTTGTTACTAAGAGTAGAAATGCAGAATATTTTTGGAAGGCATAAATCTTCAACTCTTCATGTTCATATAGCCTATTACAAGGAACACAAAATATTAGCACATTTGCACAATTAGAGAGGCAAAAGTGGCATTTTGAATCAAGGGATTTGCAGTGCAAGAATTAAAGAATCCTGCTCCTATATGGGCAGACCATACCTGAGGTACTTTGTATAGATTTGAGTTCCAAATGGAAAGGACTCGTGCACTTGCTTTGGACATAGTTGGGAGAAAGTTCACTAGATTGATTCTCAGTCTAAGATCATTGTCTATGATGCTGCGTTGTGTACATTGTGTCCATACTGCCTAGAGTTTGGAAGACTAGGAAGTGTTCCTATTGAAACAGACGAGATTCTAAAGGAACTTCAAGGTGTTTCTACTAACTGAATAGCTTAGAACATAGGGGTGTGGTGGAAGAATTTCAAGATACAGAGCACATTATCTTAGACTATGATTTAGATAAATTTCTTCACCTGTTACACTTCAATTCCCTGGAATGCTGGGAAAGGAAAATTAAATGTACAAAATTAGATAACAATTCAGCAAAGTCAGGTAATACATTTAGCAAGTTGCAACCAGAAGTAAAATTATTTTTAGAATTTACTGTCATGATCCAAGACTCTTTTGTCACTTATTTTTAGAAAGGGCTCAAGCAACTTTTTGCAAAATGCTTACCTAAAAGGGCATTCGTGCTGAGTGTAAACTGATGAATAATTTTATGATGCAAGACAGGTAATTCTATTTAGAGACCAAACAACAGCAACCCATTAGTCATGTTCAATTATTCAGGAAGTTACTTTCCACTGGGTGTTAGAAACTTTTCATGAATCTTTTGTGTTGGCACTGAGAATTTTGAAAATAAGCACACAAGCAGAAATGTTGATTAAACCCAAAAGTGACCACAAGGAGAATGATATTCCAGGCAACAGGAGAAGATACAGAGAGAGATATTATTTCAGGTTGAGTTTGTAAAATAATAGTAATTTCTGTTTTTGAGATAGGAAGTGGGTAGATGCTTTTAAGCATGTCTCATCATATTAATATTCTGTTAGCCTTCCTTACTGTAGGACTCAGAGTCTTACAATTTGGAGTCATATTTAGTGTTAACTTGGTCCAACTTTGGAAAGTCTACTTGTGTGAGAAGTGACATCATGTCCAGTATTTGAGGAAAATTCATTGTTACACTCCCAGCTCTCAATAGCACTCTAATGAATACATAACATTGCAGCCTACATAGAATCATTGAGTCATAGAAATGTACAGCAGGGAAACAGACCCTTTGGTCCAACTCGTCCATGCTGACCAGATATCCTAAATTAATCTAGTCGCATTTGCCAATATTTGGCCCATATCCCTGTCAACCCTTCCTGTTCATGTACCCATCCAGATGCCTTTTAAATGTTGTAATATTACCAGCATCCTCCACTTTCTCCGGCAGTTCGCCCTGTACACACACCACCCTCTGCGTGAAAAAGTTGATCCTTAAGTCACTTTTAAATCTTCCCCCTCTCACCTTTAACCTGTGCCATCTAGTTTTGGACTCCAAGCACTTCTATGAGAAGCAGTGAAATAAACTGAGGAGCACTAATGAATGTATGGCTGATGTAAATACCTAATATGTACTGTTACATCTTTTCCATGTGCTTGTTTCAGCAGCTGAAGCAGTCTGGATGTTGAGTTGTTTATAGGAGGGGTGCACGCTGTAGACAGAAACTTGCCCAAATTGTAAGGTTTGCTGACATATTCTCATGACATGCTTGCAACACTGATCAATCATGTACTTTCAAAATAAGTTGCGTTCGGAATTGGGTGCATGAGGCCTTTTTGATCTTTGCTCACTTGATGTGTAAAGGGTTGTACTTACTGACTCTTATCTCCTAACTTCCTAAAATTAAATGTTAGATGACTGAAGGTTTGTTATAAATTGCCTATCAAGAGCGATGGGAGTAATGCATTGGTTCAGTTGTTGACCAGAAAATTGTGAAGTTCAGTAAAATGATGGAAATGTGATCTTGACATGTTTATCATGTCAGCTGCTTGAAAATTACTGGGATAAGATCATTTGCTTTTTGTGTCTGAGCTAATTAGGAAGGGAAGGTAGGCGATTAGTTCAGTAGAATTCCTTTTGGAAAGAAAAATGCCAGATTATTAACCTGGGCCCTATTGTAATCATCAAATTGCATGTTGTGGAGTCACATGTTTATGTAATGACGTTATCAGACCCTCAACTGCAAAGGAAAACCAACACTCCCTCCTTTTTAAAGAACATACTTATGCTAATGATGCTCTTACTGTGGATTGGAAGGGTACAGAGTGTGTAGATGTTACGAAATGCAGATGGGAGCAAACCAGACAGAATCTCTGAGCTCAGTAGATGTGCTGTTTAAAGTTCAGCTGTTATGCCTATGTGAAGTTATCAATCAGACAAGCATCTTTTCAAGTAAATAGTTACAGAACACCCATTTGGTTTATAGAGACAAATTTGTACATCTCAAAAGTCATACCATACCCCAAAATATTTGCTGCCTTTACTATGTTAATGTTGCAAGTAATTTTGGAAGTACTTGTATCAAATAATAGACATTTGCCGAATACCAGTTCCCTGCATTCCTATGTGTACTTTCACATGGACTCAATGGGCCTATATCCAAAGCAATTCATATTTTTGGAATTCATGAGATTGTATAAAGGGAGGTTGATGGCAAGGCAATCTTTCTTGTTTTAATGCCTAGCCTTACCTGGTCTCTGAATAATTTTGTCAGACGAGTTCAGAAACTAGCTTGAGGACGTTGCATTGCCCTACCATAGGATGCCACGATGTAAGTTTGTACAAACAATGTACCAGGAGGTCTGGTGCTGCACTTTGTGCCAGTAACCTTGATTCTTAATGCTAATGTATTCAGTGCTTCTAGCAGATTAACAGGAAAGGTCATAGCTGATATACACTGTGACTGGATACTGTCAACATGATTGGAACTAGGGAATCTGGGTAGTTTGTGTAATTGGAATTAGGGGTATGGATACCTGGCATAGTTTGAGTTAGGGCATGGCTACTAAGTGCAATTAGAGTTGGTGGGGAAGGGGGAGGTGTTTGAGTATTCCATCATTTGGAATTGGGGGCTGAGTACGCACGATAATTAGAATTGGCGGCTAGGCTTTTGTCACTGTGAACTGTGTGGTGAATATGCCCATTTACAATTGTTTCCTGAGCAAAAATTAACATAGCTTGCATTAACATTATTGAACAAAATTCAACGCTGAACCAGAAAGAGATTCTGGGCAGGTCAAAGAGGGCTCCTTCTTTCCTCCTTTGAGGGAGGGATTGCCAGTTTGGGACTAGATAGAATATATTTCTTTCACGAGGTGTACTTGAGTGTTATTAATGGGAAACTTCAATGTAGCAGCAAATTCAAAGAATGCCGGTGTAAAATACCATAGATTGTTCTTTCCGCAAAAGGGCAGGCATATAGAGCTACACAACACTGCAGCTCTGTTATTGTGCTAGAGTGCTTCTGAGTAAACATTTCATGGATTTATCTGTGCTTTACCAATTATGTGTGAAGTGAAAATGAGTTTAATTATTTGAGCAGAATCACTTTGGAGACACAAGGTAGGAACACTCACATACATGTGATACGCTCTCAGTATTGGGAAAAAAACCTCTGCTTTTCTGTGTTTACAGGTTATTATTCAGTTTATAGAGAAAAACATAAATCATGTATTGTACTGTGCAGAGGGCAAAATCTGAGGAAATGTAATTCCCAAACTGAATGCACTTTGTTCATGAAGGTCACAGACGCACTGAAGTCTTCCATGATTGATTCTTGCTCCACTCAAGAATTTGCAAGGTAAGGAAGACAGATGAGGATAGGTTCATGAAGTGGACAGTTCCAAAAGGAATCTACCTCTGAAGGCGTCGCAATAATGAGACTAGTGTATTATAGTCCCCTTGTTCTCCAACCAGTTTAAGTAAATGCACCATTTTCTTGTTGAAAGCTTAATTTTGGAGGTGAAAGTTGTTGTGTTGATTAATTTTATTTGAAAGGGAAAATATAGCTTGATTGAAGATTTGGTGAAATTATGGCCCAAAGGAATTTAAGATTTCACTCTTGACTCATGGGTGGAAATCTTAAAAGAGTTATATGATTGTGGATTAAAAGATAACTCCAGAGATTTGAACAAATAATCCAAGGTTACATTTAAATGCAGTGTTGAAACTCCTTTTGCCATCTCATGTGGCTGCATAAAAGAACATAAGAGCAGATGAGTTCTCCTGATTCCTTGGTCAACATTTATCCCTCAGCCAACATAATCAAAAATAGAACTGTAGTTGCTGGAGAAATACAGCAGGTCTGGCAGCATCTGTGGAGAGAAAGCAGAATTAACATTTTGAGTCCAGTGACCTTTCTTCAGAACTAATCGCCAATGGGAAAAGGTGATATTTATGCTGATAATGGGATGTGGGAGGGAAGCGGTTATCTGAAGATGGAACCCAGAGAAGGAATGAGAAAGACAGTTAGGCAGATGGCGGGATGGTTGATAGTAAGCCAGAGAAGAAGAAAAGCTGATAACTGAGAGGCTGAGAAGGGTTAAAATAGTATCAGAGATAATGGGAACTGCAGATGCTGGAGATTCCAAGATAATAAAATGTGAGGCTGGATGAACACAGCAGGCCAAGCAGCATCTCAGGAGCACAAAAGCTGACGTTTCGGGCCTAGACCCTTCATCAGAGAGGGGGATGGGGAGAGGGAACTGGAATAAATAGGGAGAGAGGGGGAGGCGGACCGAAGATGGAGAGTAAAGAAGATAGGTGGAGAGAGTATAGGTGGGGAGGTAGGGAGGGGATAGGTCAGTCCAGGGAAGACGGACAGCTCAAGGAGGTGGGATGAGGTTAGTAGGTAGATGGGGGTGCAGCTTGGGGTGGGAGGAAGGGATGGGTGAGAGGAAGAACCGGTTAGGGAGGCAGAGACAGGTTGGACTGGTTTTGGGATGCAGTGGGTGGGGGGGAAAGATGGGCTGGTTGTGTGATGCAGTGGGGGGAGGGGACGAACTGGGCTGGTTTAGGGATGCAGTAGGGGAAGGGGAGATTTTGAAACTGGTGAAGTCCACATTGATACCATATGGCTGCAGGGTTCCCAGGCGGAATATGAGTTGCTATTCCTGCAACCTTCAGGTGGCATCATTGTGGCAGTGCAGGAGGCCCAAGATGGACATGTCATCTAGAGAATGGGAGGGGGAGTGGAAATGGTTTGCGACTGGGAGGTGCAGTTGTTTGTTGCGAACTGAGCGGAGGTGTTCTGCAAAGCGGTCCCCAAGCCTCCGCTTGGTTTCCCCAATGTAGAGGAAGCCGCATCGGGTACAGTGGATGCAGTATACCACATTGGCAGATGTGCAGGTGAACCTCTGCTTAATGTGGAATGTCATCTTGGGGCCTGGGATAGGGGTGAGGGAGGAGGTGTGGGGGCAAGTGTAGCATTTCCTGCGGTTGCAGGGGAAGGTGCCGGGTGTGGTGGGGTTGGAGGGCAGTGTGGAGCGAACAAGGGAGTCACGGAGAGAGTGGTCTCTCCGGAAAGCTGACAGGGGTGGGGATGGAAAAATGTCTTGGGTGGTGGGGTCGGATTGTAAATGGCGGAAGTGTCGGAGGATGATGCGTTGTATCCGGACGTTGGTGTGTGAGAATGAGGGGGATCCTCTTGGGGCGGTTGTGGCGGGGGCGGGGTGTGAGGGGTGTACCTCCCCACCTATACTCTCTCCACCTATCTTCTTTACTCTCCATCTTCGGTCCGCCTCCCCCTCTCTCCCTATTTATTCCAGTTCCCTCTCCCCATCCCCCTCTCTGATGAAGGGTCTAGGCCCGAAACGTCAGCTTTTGTGCTCCTGAGATGCTGCTTGGCCTGCTGTGTTCATCCAGCCTCACATTTTATTATCTTGGCTGAGAAGGGTTGGCTGTTTTGAAAATAACCACGTTATGACAGAGCTTGTTATGTGGGAAGATAGAGGACATGGAAGGAAGTGTTTGGTCCCTGAAAGTATTGAACTTGTTTTTGAGCCCTGAATGCTGTAGGGTTCCCAAGCGGAAGATGAGATGCTGTTCTTCCAACTCTCACTGAGCCTCACTGGATTACTACAGCAATCCTGAGTCTGAAATGTTGGCTGGGCAAAACGGTGTGTGTTGAAGTGACAGGCAGCTGGAAGCTCGGAGTCATTTTTACGGACAGAACACAGGTGTTCTGCAAAATTACCACTGAGTCTTCATTTTGCCTTCTCAATGCAGAGCAGACCACATTGTGAGTAAATTAGATTTATTGCCTTTTTGTTTATTGCTGTTTGTGGGATCTAGCTATCTGCCAATTGTCTAGTTTTCCTGAACCAGCACTGAAAAACTCCAAGTTTCAAAACAATGCTTGCTTTAATTTTTTTTTCTTTCAGTCCATGGTCCTCCATAGTCCCTGGACAGCAGCAGCTTCTAAAACCAGAAGTCAGTGCATTGTCACACCATTTGGCATGTGAAGGAACTTGTAAAGGTTACACAGTCACGCAGCTTGGAGGGAGTTGAGATTTGCTTCAAATCTGCTTTATTGCTGTACATGACTCTGTGAAGTGTTGAGGGTGTAAAGGTGCTGTTTAAAGACTTTTTTTGCAGCATTGAACAAATTACTCTCTACACTACACTCAAGACATCCCATCCTCCACCAAGAAACGTTCCTTGTACTGCCTCAAAACATATATATTGTGCAAGTTGTATCCCTGCTGGATATTTCGGGTGCAAATTCTATGTCTGAAGTAGCTGGTGTTGATTTATTTGGACTGAGGTAATTGTTTAGATAGATCATTATGAATGCAGAACTGTAGGAGTCAAGTTTATTTTAAATAAACACTGTGGACTCTTTCTGCTGGGCGTAACAATGATTATATTATTTGGCTAGTTTGAGAACAAATGCACACATGCAGTTGCTGTAGGAACCAAAACAACTTCTAATATCACAGTTTAAAGTATGCTCAAGAGAATTTAACTTCATCCAAATTAAAACTCCTGGATCTAAGTGCACTTCGCTGATAAAATATCTTTTCAAATGGTGTAACAAAGAAGTTGCTCCACTTGGAGATTTTCACATTTCTTATGCACAATTACTTAAATACTTTGACCATGGTTCTTTGTTTTAGTGACTGAGTCATAGAAGTCCTACAGTGTGGAAGCAGGCCATTCAGCCCATCAAGACCACACTGACCCTCTGAAGAGCATCCCACCCCAACCCACCTACCCTATCCCCATAATCCAGCATTTCCCATGGCCAGTCCATCTAACCTGCACGGTTGGGCTGTAGGAGGAGAAGGGGAGAATGTGCAAACTCCACTCAGACAGCCTGAGGCTGGAATACAATCCCAGGTCCTTGGTGCTGTGAGGCAGCAGTGCTAACCACTATGCCACCAGAATTACTCAAAGTTCTGTTATTGTGTGATTTTAGCACTTTATTTTTATCATGTTTTGCATCTTAGGAGTCACATTCTAAGTCTTATTTCTCTTAAAGATTGTGAATCAGGTACACTGTTAACAACTTTAAATTCAATTGTTTTACCATTGGTTACATTTGATTTTTTTTCAGGAGTTTTTGCTCTCTGAACTCATGTAAGGATCCTTTGTAGCTTATTCCATATTCAAAATTAGAGTTAGTCAGTCTGTTTATTTAACAGAATTACTTGTGTCCATTCTCTTCATCCTCCTATCCTTGGATGTTGACAGGCTGAGATTGAAATCTCAGTATCAGAGTAAATATTCACCTTGCTATTCGGTTCTGCAATATATTAGGACAAGGCGCTGCTTCAACAGAGGCCAGACACGTCAGCCTTCCTGCTCCTCTGATGCTGCTTGGCCTGCTGTGTTCAGCCAGCTCCACACCTTGTTATCTCAGATTCTCCAACATTGGCAGTACCTGCTATCTCTTCAACAGAATAGCTGTTTTCTGGGAAAAGGTTTTCTGTAATTAGTTTAATACAAAAAGTGTAAAAACTCTGACAAAACTAATTGTTCTGAGTGAAGTCACTGAAAATAATTGATGGGAGCTGAGTCATTTCCTGAACATATTGCTGCTGTTTGTTGAGCTTCTAAAGTGCACACTTTGGGATTCAGATAAACCAGTGGAATTGTAAAACAAGTAATTCAGGTTTGCCTTGTGAGAGTGGAAAGCTACAGCAGGCAGGAAGCAACAATTTTGCAAACAAAACCGGAAGGTTTTCTGTAATAAAATGGGAGTAACAATTTGCATTTCCACAGTGCCATTAATGTCAAATAAAATCTTTCCATGTTTGTCACAGAAGCAAAGCAGAAAAGTAAATGTGGAACCTAAGGTAAATCAAAGAGGTCAGTCTTGAGGATTTTCAAGGAAGAGGGGGAGGATGAGAGCCAGAGGGTTTCTGGGCGTTGAGCTTGGTGGGGATGTGGTTGTGGGAAAAGAAATGGAGCGATGAAGGAGTCATAGTAGCAGACATTTCATGTCAGATGGGCCACAGGACTGAAGCAGGAATGAAGCAAGGTTAGGGATGACCATAAGAAGATCATGTAATGTAGGAACAGAAGTCAGCCATTCATGCCATCAAGTCTCTGCTGATTTGATCATGGCTGATCTAATAATTCTCAACTCCACTTTACTGACTTCTCCCCATAACCTTTGATTGCCTTCCAGATTTCAAAATTTGTCTATCTCAGTCTTGAATACACTTACTGGCCCAGCCTATATAGCCTCTCCTTAAAGACAGTGTACCTGGTTTCAACTTGTGAACTTTCCCTGGACAGTCCCCAGTGCCATTGTACGTTTTCTCAGATAAGGAGCCAAAACGTATTCACAGTGTTTCAGCTGTCGTCTGGCAAGGGCCTTGCGTAACTTTAGCAAAACCTCACAGCTGTTATTCTCCATTCATTTGTGTTCAGTATAACCCTTAAACTTGGTTGCTAGCTTTTTGTGATTCATGCACAAAAACTTCTAAATTGCTCTGTTTTGTAGCTTTCTTCAGTCTTCTTCAGTTTAAAGAATATTCAGCTCCCTTCTCATTCTTCTTGCCAAACTGCATAACCTCAATTTCCCCACAGTCTCTTCCATCTGCCATGATTTTTCCCAGTTTCTTAACATATCTATATCCCTCAGTGGACTCTTTGCAACATCCTCACCACTTACTTTCCACTGGTTTTTGTGTCATCTGCAAACTTGGCAAGAGTACATTCCGTTTTCTCATCCTTGTCATTAATGTATATTTTAAATGATTGTGGCACCAGCATTGATCCCTGTGGTACACCTGTAGCTATGGATTGCTATCCTGAATATACATCCTTATCCCAAATCTCTGTCTTCTGCAGTTAGCCAATTTTCTGTCCATGCTAAAGTACTACCTCCAATACCATGGGCTCTTAAGTAGCCGAACGTGTGGCACCTTACCCTCTGAAAATCCAAATATATGACATCCACTGCTTCCCCTTTATCCGCCTTGTTTGTTTCCTCTTTATTGAATTCTTATAAACTTGTTAGGCATGAAGCCATTCTGATTCTGCTTGTCATATTCTGCCCTCCTAAATGCATCCTTTATAACAGACTCAAACATTTACCTAATAACAGATGTTATGCTACTTGTCCCTCAGTTACTTTTTTTTTGTGTCCTTCCCTTTTCGAAATAAAGTTGTTACATTAACAGTTACCTATTCTCTGGGACTTTCCAAACTGGTTATTCTTGGGTGATTACTATCAGTGCATTTATTATCTCTGTAGCTACTTTCTTTAATATCTACCATGCATCCTATCAGGTCTAGGGGATTTTTCTATCTTTAACTCCACCCCCCCCGCCCCCATTAGTTTCCCTAGCACTTTTCCTCTCATGACTGTTGGTTCCCTTCTTTTGCCCATTGATTATTAGTAATTTTGGAATGACATTGGCGTCTTCCAATGTGAAAATTGGTGCAGTGTACAAGTGAGGTACCTCCTGTCTGTACATCCGAAGCTGAAAAGACTTAAAATCAGAAAGTCTTTTCAGGAGCAGACCTGGAGACACGCTGAGTGCTTTCTGTGCCTTTGGAAATGAACTCATTTAGCCTGAACTCAGTGTATGTATAAGTCTGTTTGGGCCCTTTGGAAAACAAACTTTGCTTTTAGGTCCCTTTTGGATCATGACAATTGGTCCCAACAGCCTCTTACAGACTGTGGTGGACCAAAAAAGTGAGAATGTCCTTTATCTGAAAACTTGTTGGTCTCAACATTTTGGATAAAGGATTCCTCACCCTTTATTTGTTCAATTCCCCTGCCATTTCCGGGTTGCCCATTATTATTTCCCCAACCTTGTTCTGTAAGGGGCAGATATTCAATTTTGCCTCTCTTTTCCTTTTTGTATATTTAAAGCAACTCTTGCTGCCCATCTTGAAATTACTTGTAAATTTGCCTTCAGAGTTTATCTTGTCTCTTGTTATATTTTTTGTTACCTTTTGTTGTACTTTTCCAATCCTCTAGATACCATGAATTATTGCCAAATTGTATATTTTTTTCTGTCAAGTTTTTGTAATCCTTAACTTCCCTCGTTAATCATGGTTGGCTTATCCCCTTTCTAGAATTCTGCTTTCTCACTGGGATATTTCTTTGCTGTGAACCCCGAAATATTTTCTTGAACATTTATCATTGTTCCTTAAACATCTTTACTTCCAAACTCCTTTCCCAGCCCACTGCAACCAGCTCTGCCCTCATTCCTTTGTAATTACTCTTTAGTCTCAACACAGTGTTCTTGACCCAAGTTCAGCTCTCTCATGCTGAGTGCTTAAATCCTACCATGTTATGCTCACTGCTTCTGACGAGTTCTTTTACGTTATTGATTAAATGTGTTTCATTACATAGTACCAGATCCAAAATAGCGTGGTCCCTGTTGAACCCTCAACATGTTTCCCTAGGAAACGATCCCAAATACACTCAGATTTCTTCCTCATTGCTACCTCTGCCAATTTCATTCAATTAAAGTCACCCACGTTTAATGTATAATATGCTCTAGTTTTCTCCTGATTTATTCTCTGTCCCACCAGATAGCTGCTGTTTGGTTGCCTATAAACTACTCCTACCAGACTTGTCCTTCCATTTTTTTTTACTACTTACAGCCACCCACATTGATTTTATGTCTTCTGATTTCAGATATTTTCTTGCTACCGTACTTATTCCACCCTGTACCGTATGGAAGAGTGAGGCTTTGGAGGGATTTAAATAAGAGGATTACAGTTTTGAATTTGTAAGATTGGAGGGTCATAGCAATATGGAAGTGCTGAATTAGCAGGACTTGGTGCAAGATATATTATGGACAGTGGATCCTGGAGTTTGTGAAGTTTTACAATGGTTGGAAATGGGAATCCGACAGGATATTCCTGCTCAAAGATACTAGAAGATGATTTCAACAGCAGCCTGACAGTGAATGAGGGAGAGGCAGGCATTGTTGTGAAGCTGGTGGTAAGTAGATCTGGTGATGTCCATGACTGACGTTTGGGAAATGTAGACAACTGACGTTTTGGCACAATTCGATGCTGTCACTTTCACAGGATGCATTGACAATTCTCATATCCTGTTGTAGCAGAGAATACGGAAATCCTACAGATTGCTACTGAAGCACGATCTGTGTATATTGATGTTTATGAGATGGATTACCTGCTGTATTACAATCTGGAAGGATTCTCTGAGAATTAGATAGCTAAAGACTTCCATTACTCAGAATAAGGAACAGACTTATAAATAGATTGTTGCACTGGTTTGGTCTCTATTTTACTCTGTAGTTATTGCTCTCTATTTCACTTGTGTGTCTGTTATTTATTTGGCATTGTAGGCTATGAGAAGAGAAAGGGATAATTTTACTCACTTTGTGCAGGCACTGACTCATTCTGATTCATCATTCCATCGTCATTCACAGTTCTTTGGCATTTCCCATGGTAACTACTCCTTGTGTGCGAGCTTAGCAATGTCAATGGATTGTTTTGACAGAATTTGTTTTGGCTCAACATTGTCATCAAACAACATCTCTATGCATGCAATTAATAGAAATAAAGTACTGTGGATATGGAAACCTGAAACAAAATCAGAAAGTATTAGAGAAACTCAGCAGGACTGGCAGCATCTATGGAGGGAGAAGCAGAATTAATGTTTGTGATATGACTCTTCCTGTGAACTAAAGAAGCCCTGTCACACTCAAAACGTTAATTCTGTTTCTTTCTCCACACATGCTGCCAGAACGGCTGAGTTTCTCCTGTATTTTCAGTATGTATGCACTCAGTCATAGGCAAGCAGTGAGTATGGGTAGATTTAAAGTGTGATTTTTTGTTTTGCTCTTAAGTGTAGAAAGACTGTGAGGTATTGTTTAATTTAGTCCTTTCCCTTTTTACTTACTTCTTGCACTGAGGTAGACCAAAGGATGTTCCCCATGGTACCCATGGCCACCCCCTTTTATTGTAGGAAGTGGGAGGAATTAGAGGAGAAGTTGTTGAGCGTGAGGATGAGTTTGGATAAGCAGATGAGGTGTCAGTGGAGGGAGACTGATGGGTCTGTGGGACGGGAAGAAGCAGAAGGCTTTTAGGCCATCGGCTTGCGGAATGCAGGGGTATAGGGACTGGATGCCCAGAGTGAAAATAAGGTGTTGAGGACCGGGGAATTGGAAGTTCTGGAGCAGGTGGAGAGCATGGGTGGTGTCACGGACATAGGTAAGGAATTTCTGGACCAAGGGGGAGAAAATGGAATCCAAGATAGGTGGAGATGAGTTTGGTGGGGCAGGAGCAGCAGGGTGGCTCAGTGGTTAGCACTGCAGCCTCACAGCACCAGGGACCCAGGTTCGATTCCAGCCTCGGGCGACTGTCTGTGCGGAGTTTGCACATTCTACCCGTCGGTTTCCTCCAGGTGCTCCGGTTTCCTCCCACATTCCAAAGATGTGCAGGCTAGGTGGATTGGCCATGCTACATTGCCCATAGTATTCAGGGGTGTGTGGATTATAGGGGGATGGGTCTGGGTGGGATGCTTCAAGGGGAAATGTGGACTTGTTCGGCCGAAGGACCTGTTTTCACACTGTAGGGAATCTTGTCTAATCTCTCTTCCCCTTTAACCACCTTCTGTCTGCCTCCCCCATCTTCCTAGTTATTTCAGAATCCCCTTCCCCTCCCCCATTTCTGAAGAAGGGTCCCGACCTGAAACATCAAGCTTTCCTGCTCCTCTGATGCTGCTTGGCCAGCTGTGTTCATCCAGCCTTACACCATGTTATCTCAGGTGTTCCCCAAATTCTGGTTTTTGGACTCCCAATTTATGAAATTAGCCCACAAAAAATTCTTCAGGATGAAATCAAAGACAGGTTTATTCAAAGTGCAAAGGGTAGTGCCTCTCTATTACATCCACATATATAAACATTCAGGAGGTTAAGTAGGACAGAGGCAGGAGAAAGACAGGTTATAAATTGAGTTTTTGGTAAATCTAAATATTAATAAAATTCAATTCATGTGAGTTACAACTTCTTGAGGCCTTGCAAATTGGAGGCTTCTTCTTTCCAGCCATCAATTTTTTTAGACAACATAGAGTCCAAGGCAACTTACCAACTAGCATGGGTCCTGCTTTCTCTCTGGGGGTCCACCTCAAATGGACTTAGAATCCCAGAATCATATACTTAAGCAATTTAACGACCCCTGGCTTTAACCATGTGACAAGGGCAGGCATTTCAAGTGCTGATGCCCCACCTCAGGGGGCTAACTGGAAGAATGTTGAGCAAACAGCTTTTCAGAGTTTTCATTGCGAGGTGATACCCATCAATGTCCTTTTTAGCATAATACCTTGATGCTTTCCATTTCCCAGAACTGGCAGAAATAGCTCAACTCTTAGTCCTTTCATCTATACCTAGAATGTGTCGACAATCTGGGGTTCTAAAGCTTTCAGGAAATACAATTTTGTGATCTGCCTTGGGCTTTTACAAGTCCAGGAAATTTGTCCAGTTTTAAAAGAAACAAAATTGAAACTCAGGAATATAGAAATAATATGATCTTCTTTGGAATTTCTCTTGATGTACTCTGACCATGTTAACTCCTTGACTGGAACAAATGGTTAATGATCAGGAGCAGTTTCTGTCGCTGATGTATGCTTCTTTTGGCTGCCTCCGTTTGATTACAGCACCTAACACTACACTAGGGACAATGCAGAGCTCAGAAAGTATTCACAAGTATTTGAACGATTTGAAGCTCATTTTGCTTCAATTTGCCTGGAAAAGGTAATACAGAGACTAAAATTGAGATGGATTTCCAAGAAAAAATGCACCCTTATATTCGATCAGGAATAGTATATGAGGTAATGTTGCAGTGATGAAGAAGATTGAGTTAACAATTGAATGTGGAGCCCAATAGAGGTGCGGGTGGTGTCTCAACATAATAATTCTTATCACTGCTTTCAGGTCTTTTCATGGGCTCACCACCAACTATCCAACCTCTGCTTGCTTGATAAGTATGTGATCTTGTCACTTCTCCAATTATGGTTTTTCACACCCCTGAATTTGTACTCCACTATGCTATATAAATAGAGGTTGTTGCTGAGGTCTCCTGATTGGTGCCCCAAATTATATATTGACATTTGGAAATATAGAAAATAGGCTAAGTCTACACCATTTGAGCATATTTCAACATCTAACTCCAGAGTTAATGTTTAGAGTCCAGTGACCTTTCTTCTGAGTGGGTCTTGTGAAAGGAAAATCATGTTTAAGAAATTGCTACTTTTTTGAGGGAAGAACAGAGTGGCGAAAGTAGAACAGGTAGACGTAATTTATTTGGACTTCCAAGGAGCTGCCATGCAAATGCTTACTGCAAAAATTAGTAGCACATTGTATCAGTAATATAGTATGGGTTGAGGATTGTTTCATACATAAAACACAGAGTTGGGATTAATACATCTTTTTTAAGTTGAAAATATGTAACTAATGAAGTGCTACGAGGGTGAGTTCTTGGGCATCAGTTATTTACTATCTGTATTAGTGACTTGGGCATAGAGTTGGGGTAATGTATCCAAATTTGCTGATGATACAGAAATAGGTGGGAGGACATGTTATGGGAAGGACATAAAGCATCTGTAAAGGCGTTATAGATACATTGAGTACAGAACTTGGCAGATGGAGTTTAATTCAGGAAAGTGTGAGGTTGTGCATTTTGGCCTGAATTGTTAGGTGTCTTTGGAGTTTAAAAACAGTGAAATCTTGTTACAACTGTATAGTGTTGGTAAGGCTGTGGCTGGAGGCTGTGTCCAACTTTCTAATGATTATTTAATAAAGGATGTACAGAACTTACATTGGAGGCAGTGCAAAAGAGATTCACCAGGCTGTCTCCTATGACAAAGATGTTGACTTCGCAGGAGCGGCTAAAAATGTTAGGTCGAAATTCCTTAGACTTTTGAAGAATGAGGTGTGTTCTTATTGAAACATATAAAATTCTGAGGGAGCTTGACAGAGTAGTTGTTGAGAAGATGTTTCTATTAGTGAGAGAATCTCAACCAGGGGACATAGTTACAGAATAAGGGACATTCAATTAAAACTGAAATGTGAAAGAATTTGTCATGAGGGTAGTGAATGGCTGGAATTCTCTGTCCTAGAGTGCTGCGGACTCTAGATCACTGAGAGCATTTAAAGAGGAGGTAGGTAGAATCATCCTCAATACTGCAAAAATATGAGTTGGTGGGAGAGAGAATTTGAGGCCTGGGGCAGATCAGCTGTGAAACATTGAATGGTCAGTCAGGTTTGAGGCTGAATGGCCGACTCGTGCTCCAATTTCTTATATTCTTCTCAAAGTCAAGGGGCCATGCCTGCGATCCTGGGCTTCTGCTGCGTTTGTTCTTCCTCTCCCTCCCCTATCCTCCCTGCTTACCTACTACTCCCTCTGAGTGATCCACCTTTTCATCTGATCATCAAAATTGCTACTTGTGCAAGTATTGACAGGCCTGGTGACATCAGCTGCCCACTGTGTTGTGTTCCTGCATTTGCATATTCATTGCTCAATTCATAATAAACACAGCCTTGTCTTTTTCAGTGATAATGGGAACTGCAGATGCTGGAGAATCCAAGATAATAAAATGTGAGGCTGGATGAACACAGCAGGCCCAGCGTTTCGGGCCTAGATCATCTTGTCTTTTTCAGACTCGTTACAAGTGCTTTGAGGTTTAGGCTGAGTGCTCATGAAGCAGCTGGGTGTCCTCCAGTGTGTGTGCAATACAGAGAAGTCAAAGGCAAACTAGAGTTCATTCAGTAACTGTTTGATCTTTCTGTGATCTGTAAGTTGGATAAGACTGAAAATCCTCCTTTTTCTAATTGAAATTGTTCCTGTTTGAAAATCTTATCGTTTAGACTAGAAGATTCCTGGTTAGTTTGTCTTTCAACTGAGAAGCCATCAACTTTCCATACATGCCTTCCTGTTTTGAAGGTCTTCTAATTAATCTAGAAATATTAAAATTTTACAAACACTAATAGAGAACGATGACCCATGTTAAAACTTTTGGGGTTCTGTGAATTTAGAAACTGGTGTTAAGGTGCAGATTGACCTTTTCCAAACATGTCCCCAAAGAACACTGAATGAGAATATCGATGTGATTAAGTTTATTTTTGTTTCAAAAGCTGCAACACTCTTCTAAAATTGCCAGAATTATTGCTGCATATCAATATAGTTAAGTTCCTTATTTTGTCACAATACAAGCTGTTACATCCCAGAAATATATATGTGACTAAAATTAATGTAATGATTTGTACAAGAGAATATGAAACAAAATGCTGCTTTTCTATAAGCTAAAAAGTACTGAGCAGTTGGACAATGCAGGGCGAGTGTATTGTGGGTTGCATTCATGAGGTAACAATAACAGGAGAAAAGCAACAAGTTGCCCTCTCTTTCTTTTTCTCTTTTGCTTTGTTCTGTCCCTATCCAATACCAGCTTTCCCTTCCACCTTGTTAACATTTCAAAATTTCATTCCTTTCTAGGATCAATGATGACTTCAAACCAAAGCAGTCAGTGACATGCTGTCCTTTTTTCCTACCTGTAATTGATAGGAATGACAAAATTGTGAAAAGCTTAGATTTTTTTGAGCATTGGTTCTATACAAGTAGACTATGTAAAGTCTCAAATGATCGAGATCTGACTGCACATTTGACATGTAGCTGTCTGATAAAGCCTCTGTATCAAATTCTTTGTTTTTTCAATGCTTGTCAAACTAACTTCTCAGTGGTGCACTTTTTAAATCTCTAATCGCTTAGTAGTTTGCAGTTTGATGAAAAACGCTTAAGTCACGTAGCCCAAGGTACTAAGCAGTTGAAAGATGTTCTGAGAACATCTGTACCAATCTTGCTTCCAATTTCTGTAATTCTTAGAATCTGATGCTGATAGATCAGCTAGTCTGACAATTCTCCTTAGGGTTTCATTAATAGGATTATAAACCTAGATGCTTTGTCACTGAAAAATTATGACCATACCCTTGACAGGAAATTACACCATGGACAGTTACAACACAGGAGGCCACTAGCTGATCAGGCCTGTTCCAGCATGTTATTGGAACAGTCTGAAGTTAATTTGAGCTCCCCATTGTAGCCCCATAATGCTGTGTGATTCCCTTCAAAGTTTCTAGATTGGAGCGTACATGCATTGTCAGTCCCACGTTGGTGAGATATACGATTCAGTTTTGGTTTGGAAATCACTTAATAATTCCGACAAAGGTAGGAAGGAATTCGTACAGAAAATGCTAACACCTGTTGCACTGGTAGTTTTGGACTGTTGCACTGGTAGTAAAGGGATTAGAACTACCATCAGAATATCTTCCCAAAATGAAGGAAGTTTGGAAGAAACCTGATATTAGGTTTCTCTTCAGCCAGCAGGAATTGCAGGCATTGAAGAGTCACATTTGGAGATATCTGAGTTAGCTGCCTGTCTAGTTTTTTAGTTGCAAGAGTACCTGGCAGGAAGAAGCAAATTAGGAGGTAATGCAGAGAATGAAACTGGATCTCAATCCCTTTGTTTACCTATGCTTATTGTTTCCAAGCAGCATCTTAGGAGCACAAAAGCTGATGTTTTGGGCCTAGACCCTTCATCAGAAAAGGGGTATGGGAAAAGGGTTCTGAAATAAATAGGGAGAGAGGGGGAGGCAGATCAAAGATGGATAGAGGTGGAAAAACTGCTCAATGTCCAAACGTGACTCGATGATCTGGTTCCGTAGGCAGTTGCTGAGGAAGGTGATGTGGCTGTGGTACCTGGTTTGCTTCAGGACATGGTCGAGCACTTTCAAGACCGAAGACATTACTAAAGAGTTGCAGTGGGAGAGAGATCCCCTGAGGTTTGTCCGGAGGGAGGAGGGTATCTTCTTCAGGTTAGGCATCCCTGGAAGAGGCTTCACAATGAGGTTAAAATTGTATCAGAGATAATGGGAACTGCAGATTCTGGAGAATCCAAGATAACAAAGTGTAGAGCTGGATGAACACAGCAGGCCAAGCAGCATCTTAGGAGCCCCTTTTCTGAAGAAGTGTCTAGGCCCGAAACATCAGCTTTTGTACTCCTAAGATGCTGCTTGACCTGCTGTGTTGATCCAGCTCCACGCTTTGTTATCTCAGATTCTCCAGCACCTGCAGTTCCCATTATCTCTGTTTCCAAGCAGTTTGTTCTTTTTTTAAATTTACATGATGATGGAAGTCTCTGATTAGACAGCATTCATATCCTGAAAAGCTGAGTAAGACAAACACTGAGGTTTGACAAGAGGAGCAAAAGAAAAACTGGGCCAATGCAATTTTCAATTAGACCTTTCACAGGTGGGCTTTGCACATCAAGACTGTTGTTCTCCGTGATTTTTTTTTCCTGTGAAATAGGTGCACTGTAGTCCAATTTCTACCTTAGTCTCAAAAACAGAAGTTACTGGAAAAGTTCAGCAGGTCTGACAGCATCTGTGAAGAGACATCAGAGTTAATGTTTCAAGTCCTCTCAATTGATAGAAGCTGGGAAAATGTTGGCTTATACGCAGGAGATAGGGTGGGAACCGTAAGGAGTAAATGATAGATGGGGATTGAGTCCAAAGAGAAAGAAGAACAGTTGGACAGACAAAGGAGTGGATAACAATCTGGCTACGAGAGTGAATAGCTGTTAATAGAGACTGCTCGTGGTCGTGTGCAATGGCAGGCGATGTGATAACGAGGCCCCGTGTGTGGGATAGGGGCCGAGGACATGGGAGAGTTCAGGCCCTAAAATTATTGAATTCAATATTGAGTTCAGAGGGCTGCAGGGTTCCCAGGCAGAAAATGAGGTGTTGCTCTTCCAGCTTGCACATTTTTTCTACCTTGTTCTGTCTGGTGACCAGCCAGGGTACACCAGGCATTATGCTTCATTGCCATTAATAATGCCCTGGTATTGTCAGCGATGTACAAACTATTACTGTCTCATTGGTTGGCAGAAGAATTGCCTGTTCAGGCCACATTCTCTTACGAATGGGATAGGCTAACTCAATAATAATGTTCAGAGCCTGGATAATATGTGGTAGAATTGTTTTAGGGGTGTGAGGTTGTTGGCTTGCTTGCCGAGCTGGCTGGTTATAGTTCAGATGTTTCGTAACCATGCTAGGTAACATCATCAGTTCGGCGTCCGATGAAGTGACGTTTTTCTACTATGCTTAGTGTTTATATAATCCAATCTGTTAAGTCGGTTTGTGTTTTTACTCATTCTGTTCTGTGTCCGTTTGTACATGGGGTCTAATTCCACATGTCTGTTGATTGCATTACGGGTTGAAAACCAGGCCTCTAGGGATTCTAAGGCTAAGATACCATAATCTTGTTGTCACTGATTTTAATGCACTTGAGGTTGTTAAGGAATTCCTGGGTTGAGTGGATGGTGTGGGGTGATCTGTCAACCAGGTGTTTCAGTCACTGTTGTTGGTCCTTGGCCAGATTGTGTGTGTGTGCCTGGGAGGGAGACAATGGGTCTGCAGGAGATTCTGGGTTGTGTACTTTGGATAGTTGGTAGAAATGGGGGATGTTTGAGCTTCTCGTTTCATTTTGTAGTCTGTCTAGCATTTTTTTAGTCTCTTCAGCATTTGCGTGATCCTGTTTGCTAGTTGCGGTGTTGGGTCTATCTCCACCTGTTGGTAAGTGTCTGTATCTGCAAGCAGTACCTGAGCTTGCTCAATGTAATCTAATTTGTTCATCCTGACAGTCATGTGCCCTTTATCATTGGTAGGATTGTGATGTGCCTGCCTTCCTTGATTCCTTTGAATGCTTTTCTCTGATCTGTTGAGGGAATCCCATTGATTCTTATGGTTCACTGCAGGGATTATAGTTTGTCAGATGGCTTGTTGTATTTTGTCTGTGAATCCATTATCTTTTAGTGTAGCTTCCAGAGCGGCCATGATGTCTGTTCTGTTTGCATCTCTGATTATAGTTTAGTCTGCATATTAGGACAGCTTTCTTGGTTTCTGTAAGTAATCTGCAGGATAGGTTTCTTATCCACAAGTCTGGTTAGTTGTTATCCTCTTCGTGGTGGAACAGTTTGGCCAGTTTCTCCTGTAGTATGTGTTTCTTCTTTGTTCTGGTCCTCTGTTGTTTGATGGTAATGGTCTGTTCCAGGGTTGTGGTCCATTGTGGGTTGGTGGTGCTTTGCTATCATGATTCCTGATGTGAAATTTCTCACTTGTACTTGTCGGGACAGTTATGGGCATTGTTGATCATTAACCGTAGCATTCTGTGGCTGTTTTGCACAGCTGTTTTGCATGCCTGTGCTTATTGAGTGAAGGTTTATACTTAACCCTGCAGGGCAGTACCTGGTTCCTGAGGCATTTGTGAAGAAAATGAAGTTGTTTGCGGGCAGCACTCAGTTCATTGGTGAAGTTTATTGGGCTGCTTTGATCTTATTGTGTCCTATGATGGTGTTCTACTCCATATGATTTGGTCTGTTAAGTCGGGTTGTGTCATTTCCCAATCTGCACTGCATGAGTTTGTTTCTGGGGTCTAATTCCACATGTCTGTTGATTGCATCACGGATTGGAAACCAGGCCTCTCGGAATTCCTGTATGTGTCACTGGTTGGCTTGCGCTCGGATCAACAAACATGTGGAACTAGACCCCATACACAAACCCATGCAGAACAGAATGGGAAGTGATGCAACCCAACTTAACAGACTGGATCATATAAATTCCAAGTGGAGTAGAACAACATTGCTTCATGGGAGGCCGCGCAGATGATGTTCCCTAGCAGGATGGCGAAACGCCTGTATGAAAACCAGCCAGCTCAGTGAGCAAGCCACCAACCTCATCCACAACCCAAGTTACAAATCTTCACAAAAGTTTTAGGGGTGTCCTGGAAGCCTCCCGAAAAAGATCAAATGGCTTCAATGACTCATAGAAGACCTTGGCTTGTGACCAACTATAGTGGAGAAGGCTCAACCAGGCAACTGACACATTGAGAGTCTTCATCTGGAATCTGCAGGGGCAAAGTCAAAGTGTCAGATGCAGTGCAGAAACCTCCAACAACTTATCTATCCACTGTTTCACTGACCACCCAATGTGGCAGTCTGCAGATTGTGCATTGGATTTATTGCTCATTTCAGAACGTGCAGAACTGGAGCAAGTCAGCCTCGATTCTGAAAGACTGTCTAAGGAGAAGAAAACAGAATCCAATCACATAGTTATATTGATATACTTTAACCCCTTTAACCCAGTATAACTCTTCTGGTTCAGATGTCATTCGAATTTGACAAAAATTGAATTGACAAAAATAAATACAAAATAGAAACCATTCTTATTCTCAAATAAGTTGCTGGTTTCTATTTCCTATTTATTTTTGTTGTTGGAGCCAGAATATGCAATATCTTTTTGAAATGTAAATGCATTGAAGGTTTATGAGGACACCCTTTTCACGGTTTTTAATTAAATTGCTGCGTGTGTGATAGACACCAATTTCATCACAATTGCACCATTGCAGCTCATGATTTTTCATAAATATTGCATTGTATTGAATACTGAAAGAACAGTGAAGCATTTAAATACCTTCAGTAATTTGCAAGAGAGGATTTAGCAAAAAGGGAAGCTAGGCTTCATTATGTTGATTTGCGTGCAGTTATTTTTATGAATGTAATCAGAGAACTGTTAGAGCAGAGAAGGAGGATACCTGGCCCATCATGTCTGTGCCCGTTCTCTAGATGACCAATCATGTGTTGCTGCTCCTGCACCTTCTGCCTGTAACCATGCACATTCTCCCTTTACAGATCATATCTCTCTCTCTCGAATGCTTCAGTTGAGCTTGTCTCCACCCCAGTCTCTGGCAGTCCATTCCAGACCTTAACCACTTGCTTTCTGAAAACACTGTTCTCCATCATTCTCTTAGCGTTGCATGGTGGCTCAGTGGTTAGCACTGCTGCCTCACTGTTCCAGGGATCCGGGTTTGATTGTACTCTCAGGTGACTGTTGGTGTGGGTCTTATACGTTCTCCCTGTGTCTGCGTGGGTTGCCGTGGGTGCTCCTGTTTCCCCCACAGCCCAAAGGTGTGCAGGCTGGGTGGATTGGCCATTTTAAATTGTCCATGGAGTTCAGAGTTGCCAGGTTGGAATAGCCATGGTAAATATGGGGTTACAAGAATAGGGTAAGGAGGTTGGTCTGGGTGGGATTCTCTTCGGAAAGTTTAGTATGAGCTGATTGGCCTGCTTCCACACTGCAGGGATTCTATGTGTCTGTTATTACTCTGCCAATTACCTTAAATCTGTGCCCTTTTTGTTCTTGAGCCTTCTCCAGTGGGAACAGTTTCTTACAATCTACTCTTTCTAGTTACTCATTATTTTGAATAGCTCTATTGAATTTCCTTTCAGCTATTTTCTCTCTGTGTTCTTCCTTCCAAAAATAATCAGTTTAGACTTCCGATTGAAAATTACCTGTTTGCCTACAATACCAGCTTATTTATGTCTTTATCTTAGAAGAATAGAATCCCTACAGTGTGGAAGCAGGACCTTTGGCCCAACAAGCCCACACCAAACATCAGAGCAGCCCACCCAGATCCATACCCCTATAACCCACCTAATCTACACATCTCTGAACACTACGGGCAATTTAGCATGGCCAATCCACCTAGCCTGCACATCTTTGGTCTGTGGGAGGAAACCAGAGGAAAGCCACGCAGACACAGGGAGAATGTGCAAACTCCACACAGACAGTTGCCCGAGGGTGGAATCGAACCCAGGTCCCTGGCACTGTGAGGCAGCAGTGCTAACCACTGTGCCACGGTGCCACCCCAAGTCCTTCAAGTCCTTGACTACCTTCCTAACAGTTCACAAAGCTTGTAAGTTGGTATCAATAGTAAATTTTAAAATTCCGCCCTCTGCACCAAGGTCTAGGTTAATGATAGATATCAGCAACAGCCAGTGTCCTCAAACTGACCCCTTGGGAACTTGACTACAAACTGATCTCCAGCCAAACAACATTAATTAACTATCTTCCACCACTACATCAGTGACTGTGTCGGCGCTTCCTCGTGCTCCCATAGGGAGTTTGAATAGTTCATCAGCTGTACTAACAGCTTTCACCCCAACTTCAAGTTCACCTGGGCTGTCACCAATACTTTCCTTTCCTTCCTGGACCTCTCTGTCTCCATCTTTGTTGACTGCCTCGAAATTGATATCTATTTCAAACCCACAGACTCCCACAGCTACCTGGACTACCACACCTCTCACCCACCTTCCTGCAAGAATGCGATTCCCTACTCCCAATTCCTCCACTTCTGCTCCCAAGATGGGGCATTCCACCCCAGCACATCCCAAATGTCCTCTTGTTTCAAGGACTGCAACTACTCCCCCCCCCCCCCCCCCCCATTCAGTGTTTGAAAATGCTCTCGACCGCACCTCTGCCCTCACATCCCCTCCCCACAACAAAAACAAAGACAGAATCTCCCTTGTCCTTACATGTCACCCCACTAACCTTCGTATCCGATGTATCATTCTCCGCCACTTCCGTCACATGCAACTCAACCCCACAACCAAAGATATATTTTTCTCCCCACCCCATCTGCCTTTCATAGGGACTGGTCTCTCCATGTCTCCCTCATCCACTCCACACTCCCCATTAGCCCCACCATCCCTGGAATCTTTCCGTACAACTCCAGGAAGCTGCCCCTTCACTCCCATCCCACGACCCAAAAAAACCTTCCACATCAGACAGATGTTCACTTGCATATCCATCAATGTGGTCTGTTGCATCCACTGTTCGCGATGTTGCATCCTGTACATCGGGGAGACCAAGTAGAGGCTCGGAGGCTTACCTGCGCTCAGTTCACGACAAATGAAAACACACTTCCAGTCGCGAACCACTTCAACTCCCCCTCCCACTCCCTGAGTGACGTGTCCATCCTGGGCTTCCTCCAGTGTTACAATGATGCCACCCAGGTATGCCATTTCATTTTCTGCCTTGGGAGCCAGCAGCTGAATGGCCTAAATGTGGACTTACCAGTTTCAAAATCTCCCCACCCCAGCTTCATCCCATGACCAATCCTCCCTCTCATCCCTGCCACCTTGACTTGACACAACCTGTCCATCTTCTCTCCCACCTATCTGCTCCTCTCACCTCGTTGACCAATACCCAACACTCCCAATCTGCAATCCCTATCACTGTCCCACCCCTCCTCTCTCTATTTATTTCTGAGCTCCCTTCCCCCTCCCCCATTTCTGAAGAAGGGGTCCTGACCCGAAACGTCAACTTTTCTGCTGTTCTGATGCTGCTTGGCCTGCTTTGTTCCTCCAGCTCCACACTGTGCTATCTCTGATCCAGCATCAGCAGTTCTTATTATCTCTTAATTAGCTATTACTCTCTCTTTTCTGTCATTTGGTTAATTCCACATCCATACTGCCACTGTCCTTCTATCCCATGAGCTCCAACTTCATTCGTAGGTCTGTTGTGTGACTTGTACCTGATGGCTTTTGGAAGTCCACTACCTCAACAGCATTATCCTTATCAACTCCCTCCATTACCTATATTAGAAATGTGTGAATTTTCCAGGAATCATCAAAGGAAACAGTGACAGCAAATTATGTTTCCCAGAGGACTAGGATGAAATTGTTACGTATCTGATTTTTTATCCTCTAGACAGGTAATGGGTATCAGGAAAGTATATGGCTTTGTATTGACCTCCAGGGAATATGTGGCACCAGTGGAACATGCTTCCTTTCTGGTGGCTGGGCGTGTCAGCCAATCCAGGAAAGAGTTTGGACGCAGCTAAAGTGGCTCTGTAATAAAAGGCCTATAAAATAGGCTCATCTGGGTGGCTTTGGGATGTTATCAAAGTCAAAATAGAAAATGTAGAACCTTTTGGGTTCTTGCACCTCACCCCTTTTACCTGTCCACACTCCACATGATCCACATTCCACCTCATGCCTTTCACTCACTCCCCATATTCCCTCATGCCAAACTATATCCCACCAAACACTCATCCATAACCTCTTCTGCTTCCATACTATGCTGTATCTGTCCACCCACCTCTGATGCCAAATTACTGTATTTCCATTCCATTCATCCAGTATACGCTGTGTACTAACATTGAGGCTTGTCATTACAAAAGGATACATAAAGAAAGCATTAAATAAGTCATTATTCATTACTTTACAAACCATAGATGTGAAGGTGACGGTGGTGGACTGGTGGACAAGGTCAGAAATCACATGACATCAGGCTAACACAATTTTTTTGGAAACAGAAGCTTTCAGAGCCTCGCTCCTCCTCCAGGTGTTAGTGAGAGAGATAGTAACAGGCACAGAATTTATAAGTAACAGATCAAAGGGTCACACCACTGATGAGGATGTATTCAACAAACCTAAGATGCTGTTAAATCTTTAATCTGTTAGAAGGTTTTAATTGATTAATATGTATTTGTAAATCCCCAAATTCCTTTGAAGTCACTGTCCTGACGGAACTAAAGGTTTTATTAGTGTAAAGAGGTGACATTTTAGTTCAGACAATTCAGGTTAGGTGTGAGGTTTGGAGCCAGACTGGTTATATTTCTGAAGCAGGAATTTATAAAATGCCACACTGAATGTCTATAAATTGTGCTTTTTCGAAAAAATTAGAATGCATCCACAATTAAGATACATTCTGTTTACATTCTAGCCTTTAGCTTGGTGTCATGTGATTTCTGACCTTTACAAACTAATAAAAGAACCAATCTACCAGACCGCTTTAAAGTATCAAGAACTGATACTGCAAACACTGAAACCTCTTGACCTCATACACATAAGAATTGTGCAACTGACAGGAGATCAGTGACCCACAGCTGTCAAACAAGCGCTATTTCCTGGGGCTCAGCTGTTTCAACAGACGGAGGGATATCTTGGTTCTCAGTCAAAAATGCATTGTGTGTCTTGTCTGACAGCCTGAACATTCATTAGACCTTGGACTTGAATATAGTGAAAGTGTTGCTTCATTGAAAACTCGGGATTTCTTCAGTTCATAAAAACTAATTGCTCTCTTATTAAATAGAAATTTCCTTCAATAATCCTGCATCTTCTGTATCAAACCGTTTGCTCAAACTGACCTTGAACAGAGTAGCAATAAAAGGCTATCATTCATACAGAGTGGAGAAATGGCAGTGTACTCCAGCTTAAACTTCCTTGCTCTTCCCTTATCACAACCGTATTAATGCTAAAGTGGCAGTGTGCTGATATCACTAGACTAGTAATCCTGAACCCCTTGCTAATCTGAGGATTTTGGTTTGAATCTCATCAGAGCAAACGATGAAATTTTAATTCAATAAAACCTGGAATAAAAAAAACTTAACCACTGTCAAATGATCTAAAAACCCATCAGGTTTACTGATGCCCTTCAGGGAAGGAAATCTGCTTTCGTTACCTGTTTTGGCCTGCATGTGACTGCAGACCCACAGCAAAGTAGTTGGCTCTTGACTGCCCTCTGAGCAAATGGAAATGTGCGATAAATGCTGACCTAGCCAGTGACACCCACCTCTCATAACAGAATTTTAAAAATCATAAGACTTTCAAGGCAAAGCATTACTCGCTAAAATGGAAATGGCCAAATAAATAAGATAAAATGGCTCCAACTTATGAATTGTTTAGTTTGGTTGCAGACATGATGTAACAGTTCAGGGGAAAGAACCTTTATCCCTTTATATGAAGCAAGTGAGAAACGGAATTTAAATAGTGTGCCCTGATTATTTATTGATGCATGACCCATTGTGACTTTTTTACATTGTACAAATGATAGCAAGGTTCCAGAAATGTTGCTAATGTCCTGTTTCAATTTAGCTCCCTTTTAAGATATCCCTAGGGTCTTTTGTTATCAGGGAATAGGTTTAGTTTGCCAAATGTATTCCAAATATTGATTTGTTGTCATTGCATTTGAAATAACGGTAGGGAGTGACCAATAAACCATATTACCATGGTTTACACCAAGCTTTTTGAATGTTGTGTTTACATGGTTAAACTGTTTGTATAAAATAAAATTAGCCTGTACCTGGTCCACTTGTTTGTTGTTTTTCTCTCCCTCAGCAAAGTTGCCTCTTCACTGAAAACCGATGTATGAGTAGCATATCAAGAAGTGCTGGCAGAGTTTGATAGCCTTTCCCATCATACAGTTCAAAAACAATGTAATCATTTGAAAAGAACAGCTACAAAATTTCACTGCACATGATGTAGACAGAAAAAATCCCCTTTTGACTTGTACTGTAAAATGTGTAGTGAATAGTGTGCCTTAATGACTCATGTTAACATCCACGTGATGACTTACATCAAATTAGTCCTTTCGTTCAAAGCTCTTGTTGATGGCTAATTAATCATCAGAATTGCATGTTGCATTGTACTCCGTTCTCTCCAAATATTCCATTTTATTATTTTTTATTGCAAAAGTACATTTGGTGAATTTCATTTAACAGCAACATTACCTCATCGCTGGCTAATTGACATTACAATCACTGCAAGACAAAGCATCGCAGATTTAGCACTTGATTCGATGATATCTCAACAATATTTTAACTACCACTTTTGTGTTAAAGTACGGCTGAGTATCCTGTCCTGATCTTCCTCAGTACATGATAGAAGAAATTTACATTCATAGAACATAGAACATTACAGTGCAGTACAGGTCCTTCAGCCCTCGATGTTGCGCTGACCTGTGAAACCAAGCTGAAGCCCATCTAACCTACACTATTCCATTATCATCCATATGTTTATCCAATGACCATTTAAATGCCCTTAAAGTTGGCGAGTCTACTACTGTTGCAGGCAGGGCATTCCATACCGTTAGTACTATCTGAGTAAAGAACCTGTCCTATATCTATCACCCCTCAATTTAAAGCTATGTCCCCTCATGCTAGCCATCACCATCTGAAGAAAAAGGTTCTCACTATCCTATCTAATCCTCTGATCATCTTGTATGTCTCGATTAAGTTGCCTTTTAACCTTTTCCTATCTAACAAAAACAGTGTCAAGTTCCTCAGCGTTTCCTCATTAGACCTTCCCTCCATACCAGACAATATCCTGGTAAATCTCCTCTACAGCCTTTCCAATGCTTCCACATCCTTCCTATAATGCGGCGACCAGAACTGTACGCAATACTCCAAGTATGGCCACACCAGAGTTTTGTACAGCTGCAACATGACCTCATGGCTCCCAAACTCAATCCATCTTCCAATAAAACCTTACACACCGTATGCCTTCTTAACAACCCTGTCAACCTGGGTGGCTACTTTTGGATATCTATGTACATGGACACAGAGATCCCTCAGCTCATCCACATACCAAGAATCTTCCCATTACTTTTTCCCAGTACACTGCATTCTTGTTACTCCTTCCAAAGTGAATCACCTCACACTTTTCCGCATTGACCTCCATTTGCCACCTCTTTGCCCAGCTCTGCAGCTTATCTATGTCCCTTTGTAACCTGCAACATCCTTCCGCGCTATCCATAACTCCACTGACTTCAGTGTCATCCGCAAATTTACTAACCCATCCTCCTACGCCCTCATCCAGGTTATTTATGAAAATGACAAACAGCAGTGGTCCCAAAACAGATCCTTGTAGTACACCACTAGTAACTGAACTCCAGGATGAACATTTCCCATCAACCACCACCCTCTGTCTTCTTACAGCTAGCCAATTTCTGATCCAAACCGCTAAATCACCCACAATCCCGTACCTCTGTATTTTCTGCGATAGCCTACCGTGGGGAACCTTATTAACGCTTTACTGAAATCCATATATACCACATCAACCACTTTACCCTCATCCACCAGTTTGGTCACCTTCTCAAAGAACTCAATAAGGTTTGTGAGGCATGACCTACCCTTCACAAAACAGTTTTGATTATCCCTAATCAAATTATTCCTTTCTAGATTATTATAAATCCTATCCATTATAATTCTCTCCAAAACTTTAGCCACAACTGAAGTAAGGCTCACCGGTCTATAATTGCCAGAGTTGTCTCTATTCCCCTTCTTGAACAAGGGGACAACATTTGCTATCCTCCAGTCTTCTGGCACTGTTCCTGTAGACAATGACGACGTAAAGATCAAAGCCAAAGGCTCTGCAATCTCCTTCCTAGCTTCCCAGAGAATCCTAGAATAAATCCCATCTGGCCCAGGGGACTTACCTATTTTCACACTTTCCAGAATTGCTAACACTGTCTCTTTATGAACCTCAATCCTGTTTAATCTAATAGCCTGTATCTAAGTATTGTCCTCGATAACACTGTCTTTTTCCTGTGTGAATACTGACGAAAAATATTCATTTAGTGTCTCTCCTATCTCTTTGGACTCCACGCGCAACTTCCCATTACTGCCCTTGACTGACCCTAATCTTATTCTAGTCATTCTTTTATTCCTGATATACCTATAGAAAGTTTTAGGGTTTTCCTTGATCCTACCTGCCAGGGACTTCTCCTGTCCCCTCCTGGCCCTTCTTAGCTCTCTCTTTAGGTCATTGCTGGCTAATTTGTAACACTCATCTTTACATAAGCCTCCTTTTTCCTCTTGACAAGAGATTCAACTTCTTTAATAAATCACGGTTCCCTCACTCGAACACTTCCTCCCTGCCTGACAGGTAAATACTTATCAAGGACACGCAGTAGCAGTTCCTTGAACAAGCTCCACGTTTCAATTGTGCCCAGCCCCTGCAGTTTCCTACCCCATCCTATGCATCCTAAATCTTGCCTAATTGCCTCATAATTGCCTTTCCCCCAGCTATAACTCTTGCCCTGTGGTATATACCTATCCCTTTCCATTGCTAAAGGAAATGTAACCGAATAGTGACCACTATAACCAAAGTGCTCACCTATCTCCAAATCGAACATCTGGCCTGGTTCATTCCCCAGTACCAAATCCAATGTGTCCTTGCCTCTTGTTGGTCTATCTACATACTGTGTCAGGAAACCCTCTTGCACACAATGGACAAAAACTGACCCATCTAATGTACTTGAACTATAGCGTTTCCAGTCAATATTTGGAAAGTTAAAGAGCCCCATAACAACTACCCTGTTACTTTTGTTCCTATCCAGAATCATCTTTGCAACCCTTTCCTCTACATCTCTGGAACTTCTTGGAGGCCTGTAGAAAACTTCCATCAGAGTGACCTCTCCTTTCCTGTTTCTAACCTCAGCCCATCCTACCTTGGTAGATGAGTCCTCATCGCGTCCTTTCTGCCACCGTAATACTGTCCTTGACTAACAATGTCACACCTCCCACTCTTTTACTACCTTCCCTGATCTTACTGAAACATCTAAACCCCAGAACCTGCAACAACTATTCCTGTCCTTGCTCTATCCATGTCTCTGAAATGGCCACAATATTGAAGTCCCAGGTACCAACCCATGCCGCAAGTTCACCCACCTTATTCCGGATGCTCCTGGTATTGAAGTAGACACACTTCAAACCACCTTCCTGCCTGCCGGTACACTCCTGCGACCTTGAAACCTTATTCATGAGCTCACTATTCTCAACTTCCTGTACACTGGAGCTACAATTCAGTTTCCCATCCCCCTGCTGAATGAGTTTAAACCCTCCCGAAGAGCATTAGCAGAATATTGGCACCCTGCTTTTTCAGCTGTAGACCATTCCGTTTGCAGAGACCCACCTACCCCAGAATGAGCCCCAATTATCCAGGCATTTGAATCCCACCCTCCTGCACCATCTCTGTAGCCACAAGTTCAACTGCTCTCGCTCCCTATTCCTCACCTCGCTAGTATGTGGCACAGAATACAAACCAGAGATAACAACTCTGTTTGTTCTAGCTCTAAGCTTCCACCCTAGCTCTTTGAATTTCTGCCTTACATCCCCATCCCTTTTCCTACTATGTCATTGGTGCCTATGTGGACCATGACTTGGGTCTGCTCCCCCTCCCCCTTAAGGATCCTGAAAACACAATCTGAGACATCACAGACCCTGACACCTGGCAGGTAACACACCAACCGTGAGTCTCTCTCGTCCCACAGACTCTCCTATCTGTCCCCCTGACTATGGAGTCCCCAGTAACTAATGCTCTCCTCCTCTCCGCCCTTCCCTTCTGAGCAACAGGGACAGACTCTGTGCTAGAGACCTGGTGGCTTAACCCTGGTAAATTCTTCTTGCCCCCACAGTATCCAAAGCGGTATACTTGTTGAGGAGAATGGCCACAGGGGATCCCTGCACTGTCTGCCTATTCCCTTTCCACTTCCTGACAGTCACCCAGCTACCTTTTTCCTGTACCTTGGGTGTGACCACCTCCTTATAACTCCTATCATTCGTTCAGCCTCCTGAATGATCCGAACTTCATCCAGCTCCAGTTCCCTAATGTGGTTTCCGAGAAGCTGGAGTTGGGTGCACTTCCCACAGATGAAGTCAGTGGGGGCACTAGTAGTGACCCTTATCTCCCACATTTGACAGGAGGAGCATGCAACTGCCCTGACATCCATTCCCATTGTTCTGAATTCCCAAACAATTGAAAGAAGAAAAAAACTAGTAACCTTACCAGATCGGCGCTCAGAACCTTTTTTTTGGTTGGGGGGAGGATGGATGGGAGGCACCACCTAAGTAGTGTTTTGGATAAAGCAGCTGCCCAAATATATGTCCTGGAGAGGATAAAAACCCACCTTACCTTCCTGTTGAGACTCTGGCTCGCGCTGCTGACGCTGAAAAACAAGAGGGCCTCTGCTGCACGAGGTAATTACTGGAGAGAAATGTAATGCCTTATCACTTCCCTCATCAGCCCGAAGTATTTCATGTATGACATTGATTTTAAGTGTGGAACATAATGAAGACTTGTATTTTTGTTGTACTTTAGGATATCCTGAAACACTTTACAACCAATTAAGCTATTTTGACATGTGATGACTAGTGTCAGAAAATGCAGGTGAATTTGCAAGTCACTTTTTCTGCGCTGCAGGATCCTGCAAATAGTACTGGAATGTGGTTGCACTTCTTCAGGGAAAAATATTTCCTCTAAAATATAAACAAAAGCTTTCCTGAATAGCTCTGTGGCCTTATTAAAGCCCTTTTTTTAAAAAGATCATGTCTTTTTAGTTTTGTGCTTTTTAAAATCATGGACAGACGTGAAGAAGAGTTGATTGAAAGCCGATGTTTTAAAGGAAAATATCCTGATATGGTAAGCCTTGTGTATGCTGCAGCTTGAACAAGCAGTAATTGAACTGGTTTTAGATGAAATTGAGCTGACGGATCCTGTATACAGATGCAACTGGGTGGCAACAAGAAGTTGGTGTAAGGGCTAGTGACCAGTTATCGATGACATAGCTTTTTTGCAAGCTAACAACAACTATACAACTTGCAATTGCCAACAACATGAATAAATGTTTAAATCTCCATTAACATAGCAGCTGTTTCTCTGTTCTGTGCAGTCAAAAGCCATTCAAGACCTGAAGAAGACAGCTCATCCTTCTTTCAGCAGTTGGTGTAAAGTGTGACTTTTAACAGCAAAGACAGACAGCTTCTATGAGTGAAGCATCCAACTTGTGTCTCTTGCAAACCAGGAGATGCACCCGAAGAAAGGCAACTGAACAGCAACTTGCTAACCTACATAAAAATCTTAAGGACAGTTCTGAGGAAGGGCCACTGGACCCGAAACGCTAACTCTGTTTTTTCCTTCACAGATCCTGCCAGACCTGCTAAGCTTTTCCAGCAACTTTGTTCTTGTTCCTGATTTACAGCATCCGCAGTTCTTTCGGTTTTTATAAAAATCATAAGGATCATCTTGCCAACACCCTACCAATTTTTCATCACTCATAACCCGTTTTTCCCTGTGTGTGTGTGTGTGTGTGTGTGTGTGTGTGTGTGTGTGTGCGCGCGCGGAAAGGGATTCAAGTTTTAATTTACCATGTTATATGCTGACAGTTTATAAATGTAGCAATGATCTAATTAGGTAATACATAATAATACTTGACAAGGACAAAAACCGGTCCTTCCTTTCTTTATGGGTCTGCAAATCAGCTAAATTGGTGAATATCATGTTGTTATTTTAATAAAAAACATTAATTCTTATTATTACTATGGGAATAGCAGTGATTGATTTTTGAATGAGCTTTTCATTGTTAATTTGAAACATCGTATTGTCAACCTTACCGCATTCCCTCAGCACTGCACGTGAATGTCAGATTCAGTTTTGTAAATCAGTGTCCTGCCTCGGTGTCGCTGACTTAGAAACCAGACTGCTGACTGTTGAACCAAGATGACACGACTAAAAGTAAATACTTTTGAGAGCGAGAGGGTTTTTAGACCTGACCTGTGCCGCCCCCAGTCGAACACAAAGGCAAGTTTGCAAATGCTTTGGCATTCTCACTGATGAAAAGGTATCCAAGTAACAGCATGGAATTTGAAAGTAGAAATAGCCTTAATGATTAAAAAAAAGCCTTAATACTGAGTTTATAAAATGGGAAGGAAGCTGTATGATAACGTGGTGTAGAGCTGGATGAACATAGCAGGCGAAGCAGTATCATAGGAGCAGGAAAGCTGACGTTTCAGGGTCTAGGCCTGAACCGTCAGCTTTCCTGCTCCTTTGATGCTGCTTGGCCTGCTGTGTTCACCCAGCTCTACACCTTGTTTTCTCAGATTCTCCAGCATCTGCAGTTCCTACTATCTCAGGAAGCTCTATGTGAGCTTTAGCTTGCTGACCAACATAATAACCATAAGATTCATGAATAGGAACAAGTGGACTGCACTTTTGTGCACCTTTATGAAATGACATTTGAATAAATCTTTCGCATCAGAAGAGTGGTTGCAGCCACATGCACTTTCTAAATATAAAGCTGTCGGCTGTGGGGTTGTAGAGTTCTGAGTCTCAGTGGATACACTCTTGGCACAGAATTCTATGAATGCTTCTCGCAGCAATCCAAGCCTGAGCTTTCTCTCTTTGCTGCATTTCCACAGACTAATAATGTTGTAGAACAACAGCCCAAGTGGCATCGGATTGACTGTTTCCTCAAAACTTGCCTTTTGCCAATTCCTGGTGAAGGGTTCCAACCTGAAACGCCACTCCCCTGCTCCTCTGATGCTGCCTGACCTGCTGTGGTTCATCCAGCTCCACACTGTACTGCTTTTTGCCAATTTTTTTTTGGTTGGGGGAGTCTCGAGTTAGATAAAGCATTGAGGTGGCATCCTTGACTATAACTAAACTTAATGAGCTGTATGTGCTATCCTTCCATATTTTACGCAAACACTTTCTTGTTTCATATTTCACGCATCCATATCTGCAGCATGGATTTAAACTATGGCTGTGTACAATGATTGTGACCTACTGTTATCTCCGAAGAATTAGCTCGAGGATCACGTTCCTGTGATAATGAGGTTGAATTGAACATGTAATAATATGGTGCACACAGTATCACAATCATACGGTATATACTTGATGAACTAGACAGCCTTCCACTGCTTTGTCATCATTCAGTGGTTTCACAAAGCTAAAAGCTAGTTTGGACTGAAATGACATTTTTGCTGCTTTGCTGGCAAATTAAATGACTATGTAGGGAGCTGGAACAGAAAGTAATTCCTGATTTTATGATAGTGTTTTGAGATCTGGTGTTTCCAAGTCCAGTCAAATTAGATCCAACGCAAAATTGGCCCACGGTTCAGTGTAAAGGTCATATTGTGAGAGGGAGCGTATTGCCTCAAAATGGGAATAAAAATGTTGAAGAAAGTTGTCCGTCAATCTGAGATAGAAATGACATTAATTGACGAATTAAGGACCTCTGTTGAGTGAAAGGCAGGCCAGCTAGCCTACGCCTTGCTCCTCAGTGTCATGTTGCCTAAAATTCGAGGTTGACAGCTGGACTGTGAGAAAGCCATAAACCGTAGAAATGTTACAGCACAGAACTAGAATAACCATTAATCAATGTGCTAACAGAATAAATCCCATATGCCTACTTTATCTACCTGTTCTGCTCCCTCAGGAACCTGTGGCCATACGCTCTAAGCTCATTAATTTCCTTTACCCATCACAGTATCCTCCTGTTCATTGTGTATTCACTTGCTTTGTTTGCCGGCTCCAAATGCATAGCCTCACACTCATTCAGATAGAACACCATTTACCATTTTCAGTTCACTCAAACAAACTGTTGATATCAACCTGTAATCGACAACCATTCTATTCTCTATTATGGTGGCTCAGTGGTTAGCACTGTTGCCTCACTGCACCAGGGACCCAGGTTCAATTTCATCCTCGGGCACCTGTCTGTGTGGAGTTTGCACATTCTCCCTGTGTCTACGTGGGTTTCCTCCGGGTGCTCCGGTTTCCTCCCACAGTCCAAATATGTGCAGGCTAGGTGAATTGGCTATGCTAAATTGCTCTTCATGTTCAGAGATGTGTAGCTTGCCTGGGCTATAGGAGGATGGGTCTGGGTGGGATGCTCCGAGGGCTGCTGTGGATTGGTTGGGCCTAAGGGCCTGTTTCCACACTGTAGGGATCCTACGTTGATGATATTTATTTATGAAAGCCATGTCAGTGCAAACAATTGCATTTTCACTGATGCATGAAATATTTAACAGTGCAGTTTTACATAGGTGTCAGTCTACTTTCAAACTACTCTTGATATGTGAGAGAGATGTGAAGTGATGGCTATCCATTCCTTTTTCAAATTTGCATTGAGTAGCTTTTCTATCAGCTCATGTTATTTTGAAAGCTTTTTAGCTGGAATTGCTTTCAGAGCTTTACATTGGCTTTTTATTTGACTAAACAGGCAGTTAAATCTTCTGCAAATAAATGTAATTCACTACATTCGGTATATTTACTTAATTTAAATTTGGGTTTGATCTCTGTTATGATTTGGAATTTCTCACACAGGTATACTTTGGCAAGGTTTTGCAGGATCACTGTCCCTTTATCTCCCAATGACTTGTTGCTGTGTCAATAGCTTTTTAAAATCTGCAATTACTTTTGCAGCATTAGCAATCCTTAAAGCCTTAGAGACTCTCTATTTTGAATTGATACACACTTACTTATAATATGTTGTGCATGTTTGTGGATTTTAAGATTGTGGGAATGTACTCTTGTTTACCTTTAATGAAGAGGATTAGAGAGGCTCGAAAGCATTTTTAACATGCTTTATTTTTCCCTTATGTTTTGGCTTTCAAATTTCAAATCATGTTATATTTGCTCCAACATGCACTTGGGAGAAACTGCAAAGAAACACATTGAATGTAAATAACATGTAACCCAAAGCAGAGCACTAATGAAACAAGACTGACAAGCTTCTGTTCTTAAATGGCAAAAACCATGAAGAGGATGAAACAAATCAGCGTCAACTTTGGAATTAATGACGCACACATGCCTGAAAGCATAATGTTATTTAACCTGTATCTGTGGCACAGATTAAATGGTAAGGCCCAAACTGATTTAAAGGTGGACATGATTGCCCAGTTTCTCATCTTGTCAAAGTGGAATGAAGCTGCCCTCTGCCTCTCTCCATTCTGTTTGGTCAGCAGTGATTCCAGAATTAGACTTTAAGTTAGTGCATCTATGTGAGGTTTCTCACCAGTGCTAACATTATTATCTGAAATCACTTTTCCATGAGAGATTGTGGTGAGAATCTTCACAAAGTCTAAGCCACAGCAAATAAACGATTTGTCCTGAACCACTGTTGACAGGAGTGCTTTGTACACAGATGATAAGTCAAGGATTTTTCAACAAGAAGGTATCTGGTTTTGTTTGTCTGGTTTTTAAAAAATTCAGTCATGGGACATGGGTGTTGCTCATTGTCCAGTATTTATTACTGTTCCATAGCTACCCCAGAACGGAGTGGCTTGCCAGGCCATTTCAGAGCTCAGTTGAGAGTCAACTACGTTGCTGTGTGTCTGGAGTCGCATGTAAGCCAGACCAGGTGAAGATGGCAGATTTCCTTCCCTGAAGAGCATTAATGTTGAAGTTTCACTTGGAATGGGGAATAAGTGTTTATAGAGAAATGCAGAATCCACAATCATAAGAAAAATGAATAAACAATTGCGTGAAACTGGGGAGAAAAATACATTTGGGCCAGGCTATCCTCGTATTTCCGACTTCAAAAACGTTGGTACGATATAAAAGGAGCAACACAAGTCAGAGTAGATTCTACTAACATACACACACAAATGGTCATTGAAGATCCAGGCATAATGCAATACATAATTGAAAACTTACATCCATCTTATAATATTTAAATATTTGAGCTGACGAGAGAAACGGTTTGGCCAAACCAATCCATGTTGATGGTTATTCTCCCCACAAGCAAGAAAGTCCTGAATCCTACATGACTACATTGATACCATATTCCATGAATCCTTTCTCCAACCACCTGTTTAACCTTTTCCTAAATAGTGGTGTGGTGTTTGGAGACCCCACTTGAATAACTTGAGCTTGGCGCAGGCACAGATAGTATGGATCATGCAATTCAGAGAGAATCGTGAGTGACCTTCCAGGCTGAGCAAAAAGACAAAATAATGTGCATCATTAATAATAGAAAGATTTAATGTTTAATTCTCAAATCTAGTTGGGCACTCAAGGGAGGATATAATGCAATGCATTTGGTACAGTGGCAGCCCCTTGATGGACTTGATTCTCTGCAGTATTAATATTTAATACATAAGGAATGGGAAACAAATCCAAAAGAGTCTGCTGACTCATCTGCATTTTTATAAATCTAATTCAGCCTGTTATTTATTAATGGGTAGTAGGTACACAGAAAGTTCAGTTGTTTTTCCCACAGGTAATTGCTCAAAGAACAAATTATTATAGCCTCAGTCTAAATTTGTATCACTGACATCTATTGGTATATATCCTCCAAATGAGCTGAGTGTACATCGAAACCAATTTCTAGAGAAGCTTTAAAATCAACTCCAAGTCCTTGACCAAACCATTCTAAAAGCAACCTTCACTTGAAAACACAAGTTAAGACTTCTGTGAAAAAATGGAAGAAAATGGTTAGATTGAAGTATACTCTCAGCAATTTGGGAAACAGTGAATGACCCAAATTGATGTACTGCTGGAAATAACCAACACATGGGAAGATTACAGTGGCTGTCACGCGAACTGATCAATATAGCGGGTTATCAAAGTGGAAGGATTTATTTATGTCACCAAGCCTACCACACTGCAAGCAAAATGGAGTCACCCTTGAAAGTTGTGGACACCAAAGGGCCTTTATGTTGTAAAAAAAAGAAAAAAAAATGTAAACCTGGTATATACGGAATAAAACTGTCCACTAAAAAGGTTTAATCTTGAAAATATTGCAGACTGTTAGGGAAATAATTCATTTGGTTATTGGTTTGCTCTGTGCCTGCCAGTCACTCCATTTGGACTATGTGATTTCAGTCTATCTCTGGTAAAGTAGGGATGGGTCCGCTGACAAGAGTGAGAGCAATTGCAGAGGCGAGTAGACAGGAAAAAGGGTTGTCCAATCAGCATTTGACAACACAAATTGAATAAAAGCCCCTACAACTCAGCTCACTGCTAGGGAGGAGGAGATGGTTGGCACATTATGTATGTGTCTCCTTGGGAGTCATTTTTGCCTTCAAATACCTTTTTAAAAATGAACCAGTCAGGGATGACCCAAAGGCCTGAGAAATACGATGGCACCCTGTCTGCTGGAGTACATGCAGATTAATGGGTCTCCTCAGGTCAGAGGTCATTGGATGTATTTGGCCGTTGTAATTCTTAGGAGTTTTGTCTTCTAATTTTGCTTTGCTTTTTTTAAAATCCTTTACCTTCAACAGATTGAGATTAGTATTGTGTGTTTGTCCATCTTTGTGTAAGAGTTATGATCAAAATGTTTCCATATGTGGGGAAGGGCTGTTGGCAGAGTTGATGTTTGCAAGTCTTGCACAGTGCTTGCTGCTGTTTGGATCTGGTTTTAAAGATGTCTTTTTGATTAGGACCAAAACAGTTGGAGAATGTCCATTGAGTCAAAGACTTTATAATTAGTAACCACACTTATTAATGGAATTACTACTCTGGGGGTGGGACATACATAGACAGTATATTAAGTGACATTTTCATTTTAATAGCTTGGAATTACTTTTAGAGTGCTAGCAAGCACAGTTATAATTAGCAGAATATAGTGGTTTAATTAAATACAACATTTAAGTTCCCATTTAATTGTTCACCTTTGATCTTTTGACTCGTTTTGAGCAATGCCACTGGAGACATCCCAGTGTTGTTATAGTGTACAACTTAATCACATTATCCGTGTAAGATTAATTTGCTTTGGCCATTGATATAGAGGCTTCTTTCTCATTTACAAGTTGCCAAGTTTAGCAAGACAATCCACAGTAAGTTGTATTTAATGGCTCCTTTCAAGTCCCACAATGTCCCAAGTTATTTCAAGTCGATTATCAAAAGACTTTAATTTGCAGCCATGTAAGAATTTTTTTTGGGACAGGTGACCCAAAATCTGTCAAAATGGTGAAGTTAGCCTTGAAGAAGGAAAGAGAGGTGGAGACATTTAAAGAGGAGATTGTAAAGTTTGGAGCTGAGGCAGTCGAATGGGGAAACAGAGGAAATCGGTAATTCAGCCAGAATCTAGACACCAGGAATAGTGGAAGATGCATTTTCCAGTCTATATGATCTGCCATAAAACATATACCTACAATATCAATACAGAGGCAATAGAGAATTTCAAGGTAGCTAACATCCCTCCTATGTTAAAGCCAAGAGCTGCTGAACTATCCAGTCATTTAAGTCAATCTTTGCCATATCCTCAGGAGTTCATTTGCTTCATCCTAAATCTTTGGTAGAATTTTGATTATTTCAAACAAACTGTGCAAAATGATGTTAATTTAAGAGAGTTAGTGTTCCAATAACTATTGAGCCCACAATAGACTTGAGCATCTTCTGTTTCTATACTTTTCTCCCACTCAATGAAGATGACCTCCTCCAGCCCAACATTTAACGAGAATTGCCCCTTTTTCCCTGGGATACCTATCCACATTCACCACATTTCCAAAAAGTGAATGGACCCACTACCGCCAGAATTTTTATTTCCATGGGCAAGATTTGGAAGTTGGCCATTCGCAATAGGATGCTTTAGCGCAGATGGGTTTGAAACTTGAGGAAGTAGGATAGAAGGGACTTAAATGAATAACTGAGCACTCTGTAACGTGGTTTCACTAGCTGTAAGAGAGCGAAGAGTGTCTTGCGCTCTCATTTTCCCAGTAGTTGATTGACTGTTTATAAACGTTGCATTGAACTATCCATCTTTATCAACTTGCCAGTGAGGAGACAGTTTAGTCCATGGACGTTTTCAGGCAGTTTACCTTTTAAGCTTAATTGTTTTCAGCCAAATAATGCTATATCTTTTCCTGTGAATTCCAAAGTCAGATTTTTTGATTTTCTTTTTAAAGTCTAAACTCGAGACAAAATTAAATCTGGAAATGAGATAGCCAACCCATAATTAAACTCCAACTAGAAGTCGAATTTATTGATCTTTATATATTGTAATACCGAAGCTCAGAATCACTTAAGGCGGTCCCGTGTTTTCCACTGTTGATCCAGTTTTTTGTTGACAGGCAGATAAACTTAGAGACAAAAGTAACCTTCTAAGTCTGCTGCTGGCCCACAGATGATAGATTTAACAGCATTTATACCCGGGACAGCTCATGGGCACTAAGCTCCTGGAATACAAATTTGTCTTTTTAAAAACAAAATCAATACAAGAGGCCCTTCACTTTCTCAAACTGTGTTCCTTTGATTTGAATATATTCCGTTTGCATGCTTCTGCAGAGCTATGCTTAATTAATCTCTGAATGAGTTCAGTGCAAAATTTTCTGTGTCTTTATATTGGAATTACTGCCTGTGCCTTTTCTACATACCTACTGCATTATTAAGCATTTCGTTCATCGCCTGGGACCATCATGATCTACTTCTTATTAAAACTCAGTTTTTGAAGTTTTGATTTTTAAAATTGTTTTCTATGTTCACGGTGACAACAGCTCCCTAGTCCCAATATTCTTTTGGTTTGTGGTGCTGCTGTAGTTTGGCCTGCTTCTGCTTCTGGCAATGGTTAAGCATGCTGCTTTGTGTTGATTGTCTGAGGATGTTTACAGCAACAGCTTGCATTTATATGATGTCCTCAGAGTCATAAAATGTTGCAAGGTGCATCATAGAAGCACAATCGGACAAAAACTAACACCAAACCATATAACATTAGAATTGGTAGAAAACGGAAGGAGGCCATTTAGCCCATTATGTCTGTATTAAGAGGAGCGACTGTACTTGTCCAATTCCCCCATCTATTCCCTGTAGCCCTGCAAACTTATCCCTTTTATTGCTTATCCAACATCTTGAGAACCAAGGTTCAATCTGCCTCCACCAAATTTGCAAGCATTGTACCCCAACTCCTAACCACTTGATGTATAAAAATGTTTTTTTTTCTTGTTGTCATGAGATCTGTGTTTCTTGAATGGACAAAACATAAGTTTTAGGGAACTTCTTCCAGGAAAGTATGGTTGAGAGATTTAGAGAAGAAGTTCAAATGCTTAGGACTTGGACTGTTCGAGGGACAAGGGTCAATGGTAATAAAGAAGAAGATTAGTAAGTGGTTGGGGCTGAGAAATGTAGATTTCTCAGGAAGAGGTTCCAAAGGACTGGGACAAGGCCATAGAGGGATTTGAAATTTGGATGGGATTATTTTAAAATTGAGGACTAAGAGCCAAAGGAAATCAGCAAGTTCAAGAGTGATGGGTGAGCAGTGATAAGTGCAAGTTAGCATAGAGCTCATTAGAGTTTTGAATTAGCATGTATTTCTCTTATATTTGATTTACAGCTGTGCATGCAGGTATGTCATCAAGTTGACAAGCCTGTTTTGTTTTGTGTGGTATGCCCTTTGACTAATTCTGCTGATATGAGTCAATATGAAGTCCTGCTGCCATTACCCAAATTGTTTGCATAAAATTGTCACCTTGCTTTCGTTTGCTTGTTGGGATTACTTGATAATAAATTAATTAAACATAGACATAAAATGATCTGTATTCCAATCAAATTTAAGTGCTAGACATAAATAAAAGGCGGAGTTTGAATTTCCAACTGGGCAAAAATGATATTATTCACAACACTGATACCGTTCGCTGTTTCTCTGCTTTTTCGGTTACCATTGGTAACATTGTCTGTTCTGAAAATGAGACTTTCTGCTTGGCAGCAAGAAATACACAACTCCATCTGGTAATTTTCTCCAATTTGAAGATGCACAACCAATTTACTGAGCTGCACAGACAATAAAAACCTCATTATTTGTCTTCCTTTTAGTTTTTTTCCCTGATTGTTTTGTGGATTTCAGATTAAAACTACTGTTTCCATTTTTCCAGACAGTCAATATTGGTGTTGGTTCTGCAGTTGCACTTAGCTTGAGGCATATCCTTTGCCCGTTTGCATGTATTACCAGTTGCACGTGAATTGCACCACAATCCTATTTTCATTTAGTAACTCCTGCCTTCAACCCCATCACAGAACTTCCTTGCTATCCGACTCCACTTTTTTCCTTGCTTCTGTTTTGCTTCAAGCACTCAATCTGTACTCATTGTTCAAATGACAGATCACAGACCTAAAATATTAACTTTCTTTTTCCTCCCTCCACAGATATTTCCAGACCTGCTGAGTATTTCCAGCTTTGTATTTCATATTAATATTTAATATTTCTGACAAATTAATATTTCATACCTCCTGCACCCTCAGTATCTTGCTTTTGCTTTACCTCTTATTTGTCCTTTCCTGTAGTCTTAAGTAGATCTGCTCAGTTATTCTGGTGCATATTTGGAGATATTGAGATGCCCATGTGATCCGCTAGGCTCACTTCAATGCCCTGAAAGATGAGTACAAGAACAGAACAAGGACCCTCAACACCATGTTTCTTGATCTGATGAGTGTCATTTTGTGTTTTGGAAGATATGAAGAAATTTGGTTCTTAGGGAAGGTCATCACAAAAGTGTGACTGTTCCATTACTCCAACTTGTGTAAGTCCTGATGGATGGTGAGTCTGCTGATCTGTTCTGCATCACTGATGGAGGTAAAGAAATCTATCTGCTTGCACCAATTAGGGGAGGTAATGGCCTTGCAGTATTATTGCTGGACTGTTAATCCTGAGACCCAGATAACATTCTGGGGCCCTGGTTCAAATCCCATCACTGTAGATGGTGGAATTTGAGTTCAGTAAATATCTGGAATTAAGACCCTGCAATAACAGCTGATTCAGAGCTGGATGTGCAATGTAGCGTGGACTTGTTCTGCAACACCTTAATGATTGGTATGAAGAAAATTGAAGTACCAGCCAGCTGAAACCTTCAGTTGAGCCTGTGGTTTCAGGCCATGTTGAGAAGGTATCAGCCATGGAGAAGTCCATTTCTGTTGGCAGCATGCTCTCTGGAGATGCCTGCATTGATGTCAAAGCATATGCAAGAATTGCCAAATCAAATATAGCCTTCAGTAGACCTTGAACATCAGTTTGGGAATGAAGAGGAATAAGTCAACCTTCAAAACTGAAAGTGAAGTTGTTCATTTGGTGCCAAGAATGCTAAGAAACCCCAACACTTTCCTGTTAGCTTCGTTTGGAAGCTTCTGATGATCACTGGCAGGATAAAATGGCAGATACTGGGGTGTTCACCTGAGCTGGTCTGCCAAACACCCACACCCTATTGAGGCACCTTCAGCTGTTGGGCTGGTTTTGCAACCAGAATGTCTGGCACTAATGTAACAAAAATAACTCTTCCATGGTGAGCTTGACTCTGGGGTGAACTCTCATGGAAGTCAAAGAAACACCTCAAGGGCAGTTGGAAGGCTTCCCTTCTGAATGTTGATATCAACTCTAAGTTCTGAGAGAAGTTAGTCCAGGATTGTTGCACCTGGCAAAAACAACCTCTTTCAAAATACAGTGCATTATCAGAAGCTGAGAGAAAATGAAAGGGGGGGATCATCTTGAGCCAGCAATTCATCTCAAATGTGCAATCTGTGCAATCCTCTCCTATTAACAGTAGGACCTTCTGGAACAATTGGCCTTAGTTGTCATCAATGTGCCCACCCAATTCTACCAAATGGCACAGGAGATGAATATAATCATTATCAACTGAAAGGCCAAACATGAGGCGTCTATTGCACTGCACTAAAGTGCCGATATAGATTCTGTGTTCAGGACTATGAGATGGGACATGAGCCACAGCTTGTTCACACAATGTTTGGTTCAGCTGTTCCTCGGTTGTCCTTCGGATGCCTGACACTCGTCCCCAAGTTGGACCTGCCTGTAAGGCAGGTGATCTCTCAACAATTCCGTTAAGATGTCTGCTTTGAGGGTTTTATAAACCACTGTTTGTTTGTTAAACTGCTTGTTTAATTTGGAGAGAGAATAAAGTTGGAATCGTGTTGTCTAATTTTTTTTAATCTACCTGGTCAGAGATATTATGACATTCCTCTAGCGCAGTTGGGACTTAATCCTGGGTTCCCTGGTCCAGAGGAAAGGACACTACCACTGCACCACAAGAGTCCTCAAAGTTAGGGATCTTGTGGATAGATAATCAGCATTTCCACCTGGATGCAAGATCCATGTGATTAGTGTTGCCATGGTGATGGTGTCAAGAGCTGAGGAATGTGTAGGAAGCCATTACAGGACCAGGTTGCAGGTTTTCTGGCATCATTAGAACTCCCGGACCCAGTCAGTCTGCACAAATCTGAGGCAGAGAAGTGGATTGAAGACATAGAGGCAGCAGTCTGCTGTAACAGAAGGCTGGCATGAAGTCCTGCTTGGATTGAAAAGACCAGGCTTAAGCAAAGCTGCAAGGTTTGCCTAGCTCTGGTAGAGAAAGACATCTCCAATTCATTCCTCGTCTGAGTGGTTGTTTGGGCAGGAGGCTGTGGAATGAGAGATAATGGGAACTGCAGATGCTGGAGAATCCGAGGTAACAAAGTGTGGAGCTGGATGAACACAGCAGGCCAAGCAGCATCTTAGGAGCACAAAAGCTGACATTTCGGGCCTAGAGCCCTGACTGTGGAATGATGTGCCCAGTAAGGGACAGTATGATATAACCACAGAGGGAGATTTTCAACTTAAAAACAAAATGTTAAATGGGGAATCTGTTCCCTGGAGTGCCAGCGGCTGAGGGGTGACCTTACAGAGGTTTATAAAATTATGAGGTTGTATGGATAGGTTGAATAACCATGATCTTTTCCCCAGGTTGGGGAAGTCCAAAACTGCAGGACATAGGGTTAAGGTGAGAGGGGAAAGATTTAAAAGGACCTGAGGGGAAATTTTTTCACACAGACGGAAGTGCGTGTATAGAATGAGCTGCCAGAGGAAGTGGTGGAGACTGGTACAATTACAACATTTGAAGGACATCTGGATGGGTATACAAATAGGAAGGGTTTAGAGGGATATGGGCCAAATGCTGGTAAATGGGACTCGATTAATTTAGGATAGCTGGTTGCCATGGTCGAGTTGGACCGAAAAGTGTGTTTCCATGCTGTGCAGCTCTATGACTCTATTACACTCTCAGACAAATGTGTTAAGCGTGTTGTTATTTCACAGCCTAATGTCAAATCAACATTTTTGGTTGTCACTTTTTGCTCCAAATTTGTGAAACTAAATCATACTTAGATTAAATTTTTGACAAGCAAATTGAAAGCCAGTGAATTCTCCATTTGTGACTTACGCTAAGTGCTGTGGGACTCAACAAGGCCAATTATGCCTCCAATATCTGTAACAATCCCAAATGGCCGACCTTGATACTTAGGTGGTTAGTGATAATGGTGTGAGCTGGTACAATTCACTTCCCTTGTAATTATGTTTTCAGCTTTTCCTGACTTCCATCTGAGTGTGACAAACCATTCTTCCCGACAGGTGTCCTCCCTAATTGTTAGATAGCAGCTGATGGATTCTTCCTGTTGCAGTTTTGCCATCGATGGTGTTTCAAATGTTACAGGAATAAGGGCGTAGATTTCAGGTGGCTGAGTTAGCTAATCTAGTTGATGCAGCATCAAAATACAACCGAAGTGTGGGCAGCATATGTTAAATTAATGTCAAGTACACTCATTTGAACAAGAAAGGTTTTAATGATTCCCTTCTCTGCATTTTCTCAATGAAGAATCAAGAACCAATTCCTTTTCTCTAAGATGTATTGAGGACATTCTGTTTCTGAATAACTTTTGGTTGAAATTTAGGAGGGTTGAGAGGCAAGTATGATCATGTTATCAGTGACCAGAATCTGGAAAAGAAGGGGTGAGCAAGATTTCTTTTGGTGATGGGAGGATGTGATTTAGTGTTAGTGGTGGGGCTAGTGGAAAGGGCACGACAAAACATAACAACAGTTTGTATTGTAGGACAGGGCAGATAATACTTGCAATTCATGCAGGATGCGTCCCCTACTGCACAACACAATACCTGCACCAATAAAATCAAGAAGGTATTTGAGATGCCTTGAGTGACCCAGTAGTAAACTGCTGCATTACACCGGCTTACAGTTTTCAAACGGTGCCCAAAATTCAGATCAGCCACAATTTCCTGGTACAATAGAACAAACTGAATGAGGGAGATGAAGATAGCAAAGTGTGAAGCTGGATGGACACAGCAGGCCAAGCAGCATCTCAGGAGCACAAAAGCCGACGTTTCGGGCCTAGACCCTTCATCAGAGAGGGTCTAGGCCCGAAACGTCAGCTTTTGTGCTCCTGAGATGCTGCTTGGCCTGCTGTGTTCATCCAGCTCCACACTTTGTTATCTTGGATTCGCCGGCATCTGCAGTTCCCAATATCGGTGAGCGAGATGGCCTACTTCCGCTCCCACTACTTATGGCCTTATGGTTAAACATCAACTTGAATATTTCCAAAGTTAAATCTGAAGAAGTAAATTTAACTTTTGGTTGCAAGCTGACTGGACACACCAGTCAGTTTGAAATTGACAAAAAATGCGTTTGTTTCATAATGTTTTTTACTTTTTTTTCAATCCTGCAATGTGGGTATCACTGGCTGGCCCAACATTTCTTCCCAGCTGCTTTGAAAAGATTGTGGGGAGCTGTTTTCATGAATCATTACGGTGTTGTCAATGGACTCACCATGCTGCTAGGGAGGGAATTTCAGGATTTTGGTCTGACAACAGTGAAGGAATGGCAAAATATTTCCAAATCAGGAGAGTGAGCAGTTTAGAGGAGAACTTGCAGATGTTCCCATTCATCTGCTGCCCTTGTCCTTCTGAATCATAGAATCCCTACAGTGCAGAAAGAGGCCATTTGGCCCATTGAATCTGCACTGAGTCTCCAAAGCGTATCCCGCCCTATTCTGTTTCTGCTTCCTGTTCCCATTGATTCCAGTTTTGCCAGGGCTCCTTGATGCCGCACTCGGTCGAATGCAGCCTTGCTGTCAAGGGCTGTCACTCTCACCTCACCTCTGGAATTCAGCTCTTTTGTCCATGTTTGAACCAAGGACGTAAGAAAATCGAGAGCCGAACCCAAACTGGGCATCACTGAACAGGTGCTGCTGTCACTTTACTGATGATCGAGAGTAGACTGATAGGGCAGCAATTGGCCAGGTTGGATTTCTGCTGCTTTTTGTGTACAGGACATAACCTGGCAATTTTCTACATTCTCGCGTAGATACTCGAAGAATTTGACTCGGGTGGTCGCAAGTTCTGGAGCACAAGTTTCCAGTACTATTACTGGAATGTTAACAGGGCCCAAAACCTTGTAGTATCCAGTACCTCCAACCATTTCTTGATATTACTTCAAGTGAATCAAATTGGCTGAAGGCTGGTATCTGTTAACTCTGGGACCACTGGAGGAAGCAGAGATGGAGTATCCACTTGGCACTTCTGGCTGACGCTTGCTGCAAATTTTTCAGCCTTATCTTTTGCACTGATGTGTTGGGGTCTTCCATCATTGAGGGTTATGCAGTCTTCTCAACCAGTGAGTTGTTTAATTGTCTACCACCGTTCATGATTGGGTGTGGCAGAATTACAGAGCTTAGATCTGATCTAGTGGCTGTGGGCTTGCTTAGCTCTGTCTATCACTTGCTGCTTTTGCTGTTAGCAGGCAAGTTGCCTGGTTTGGTGGCTTCACCAGGTTGACACCTCATTCTCGGGTATTCCTGGTGCTGCTCCTGGCATGCCCTCATGCACTCTCCACTGAATCAAGGTTGAACCCCTGACTTAGAATGATCAAATGGGGGGATACTGTGGACCATGAGGTTACAGATTATGCTGGAGTACAATTCTGCTGTTGATGGGCCACAGCACCTCATAAGTCCCCAGTCTTGAATTGCTAGATCTGGTTGCAATTGCAGCCAGCTGATTGGTGAGGATGAGATCAAATATGTTCTTCCCTCTTGTTGGTTCCCTCACTACCTGCTGCAGACCCAGTCTAGCAGTTATGTCCTTTAGGACCTGACCAGCTCAATCAGTAGTACTGCTGCTGAGCCACTCTTGGTGGTGATAGAGAACACTGAAATCCCCCACCCAGAATGCATTCTGCATCCTTGCCACCCACAGTGCTTCCTCCAAGCGTTGCTTGGAGTTACGATTCATCAGATGAGGGAGAATAGAATGTGATAATCCAGTAGGAGATTTCCTTGTCCCTGTTTGACCTAGTAGTCATGAGACTTCATGGGGTCCACAATCAATGTTGAAGATTCTAAGGACAGCTCCTCCCAAATACATACCACTGTGCTGCTGTCTCTGCTGGCCCTGATCTGCCAGTGGAACAAGACATATCCAGGGATAGTGGTGGTGGTGTCAGGAACATAGAAATATTCATGGAATCATACATTGCAGTCAACGTCAGGCTGCTTCATGCCTCATCTGTGAAACAGCTTTCCCAATTTTGGCACTAGCCCCAAATATTAGCGCTGTAAGTTATGTTCAACAGGGCAGTTTTATGCCATTATTGTTTGTGGTGTTTAGGTTGATGTCAGATTGTCAAGTTTCATTTCTTTTTGAGGGTTTATAAAGATTAGTAGAGCCGAATAACTTGCTTTGCTATTTTAGAGGGCATTTTAAGAGTCAACCCCATTGCTGACAGCCTGGAGTCACATGTAGGTCAGATCAGGCCAGGAAGCAGTTTCCTTCTCTGAAGGACATTAGTGAACCAGATGGGTTTTTCTGACATTCAACAACAGTTTCATGGTCGTCATTTGCCTCTTAATCACCAACATTTATTTGTGCTATGTGCCATGGTGGGATTCGAATCCAGGCCCCAGAATATTGTCTGTTTCTTGATTGATACCTCTGAGATAATACAACTCATCCATTGCCTTGCAGCCATACTGGTAACTATATGGTAACTTAATGCTTAATCAGAATAAAAACTGTTCAGGTGAATATTCATTCATTCTTATTCCAGGGGTATTTTGGAGAGGTCAACAATAGTTTTATTGTTTAACAATATAATCAATCATCCAGGTATGTTTTAAATTGTGACTCTGACTTATTTTGACCACAGAGATGCCTGCAGCCTCCAAGGACTGGTTTGTGCAACATAAACCTGTCAACTAGCTGAATAGTTGTTGTATATGTGAGCAGGTTTTTCTTCAAATTGTTTCTGTACTAATGCAAGGAAATCAGAGGCTGTCACCTTACAATTCTGTTTTAAACTCACGTTCATTCAATTTTTTCATGTGATTAAATTTTGTACATCTAAGTAAGGTATTTAAGTACAGGAGAGATTATATGATGAATTGTTCAAATATTCAAGAAGCGGTTTAACATTGACCCAGATTTTTTGATCATTTTTGCAGACACTAAATGAATATTTTTCAATAGTAGTCACTCTAGAAAACAACAATGTTGTCAAGGAGAATACTGAGATACAGGCTACTAGACTAGGTGGGATTGAGGTTCACAAGGAAGAGGTATTAGAAATCCTACAGAGGGTGAAGATAGATAAATCCCCTGGGCCGGATGGGATTTATCCTAGGATCCTCTGGGAAGCCAGGGAGGAGATTGCCGAGCCTTTGGCATTGATCTTTATCTCGTCATTGTCTACAGGAATAGTGCCAGATGACTGGAGGATAGCAAATGTGGCTCCCCTGTTCAAGAAGGGGAGTAAGAGACAACCCTGGTAATTATAGACCAGTGAGCCTTACCTCAGTTGTTGGTAAAGGTTATAAGGGATAGGATTTATAATCATCTAGAAAAGAATAAATTGATTAGGGATAGTCAGCACGGTTTTGTGAAGGGTAGGTCGTGCCTCACAAACCTTATTGAGTTCTTTGAGAAGGTGACCAAACAGGTAGATGAGAGTAAACCGGTTGATGTGGTGTATATGGATTTCAGCAACGGGTTCGATAAGGTTCCCCACAGTAGGCTATTGTACAAAATGCGGAGGAATGGAATTGTGGGAGATATAGCAGTTTGGATCAGAAATTGTCTTGCGGAAAGAAGACAGAGGGTGGTAGTTGATGGAAAATGTTCATCCTGGAGAGCAGTTACTAGTGGTGTACCGCAAGGGTCGGTGTTGGGTCCACTGCTGTTTGTCATTTTTATAAATGACCTGGATGAGGGCGTAGAAGGATGGGTTAGTAAATTTGCAGACGACACTAAGGTCGGTGGAGTTGTGGATAGTGACGAAGGATGCTGTAGGTTGCAGAGAGACATAGATAAGCTGCAGAGCTGGGCTGAGACATGACAAATGGAGTTTAATGCAGACAAGTGTGAAGTGATGCACTTTGGTAGGCGTAACCAGAAGGCAAAGTACTGGGCTAATGGTAAGATTCTTAGTAGTGTAGATGAGCAGAGAGATCTTGGTGTCCATGTACACAGATCCTTGAAAGTTGCCACCCAGGTTGACAGGGCTGTTAAGAAGGCATATAGTGTTTTATTAATAGAGGGATCGAGTTCCGGAACCAAGAGGTTATGCTGCAGCTGTACAAAACTCTGGTGCGGCCGCACTCGGAGTATTGCGTACAGTTCTGGTCACCGCATTATAAGAAGGATGTGGAAGCTTTGGAAAGGGTGCAGAGGAGACTTACTAGGATGTTGCCTGGTATGGAGGGAAGGTCTTACGAGGAAAGGCTGAGAGATTTGAGGCTGTTTTCGTTAGAGACAAAAAGGTTGAGAGGTGACTTAATTGAAACATATAAAATAATCAGAGGGTTAGATAGGGTGGATAGGGAGAGCCTTTTTCCTAGGATGGTGACGGCGAGGACAAGGGGGCATAGCTTTAAATTGAGGGGTGATAGATATAGGACAGATGTCAGAGGTAGTTTCTTTACTCAGAGAGTAGTAAGGGAATGGAACGCTTTGCCTGCAACGGTAGTTGATTCGCCAACTTTAGGTACATTTAAGTCGTCATTGGATGAGCATATGGACGTACATGGAATAGTGAGGTTAGATGGGCTTCAGATCGGTATGACAGGTTGGCACAACATCGAGGGCCAAAGGGCCTGTACTGTGCTGTAATGTCCTATAGTTCAGATCAATTTATTTGAGCTATGGTTAAAAAAGTTAAGTAAATTTTTGCTTAATACTTTCATGGGGGATACTGGAAGATAAGAATAGTTAACAATCATTTATAAACTTTAATCTGCATTCAGATGTTCACCTTGTACATTCTGAAGTGTAAGGAGCCAGTAAAGGTTAATAATTAAACGTTGACAACTTCCAAAGACTGGTAGTTTCTAAAACAGTCTGCCTTGTAGTTCATACCTCTGAGGTGTAAACCTGCCTCTTGTTATAGATGCTGTAATCCAAGTCTTGTAACATTACTGGGACCCAGTACATGAGGATATTAATTATTGTTCAATTGATAGCAATTTCATCTCTGAATCAGAAAGCTATAGGTTCAAGTCCCTGTCCAGGGCTTGAGAGCAGCCGTGAAAGCTGGCACTCTAGCTAAGTACTGAGTGGCTGTTGCATTGTCAGAGGTGCCCCCTTTCTGCCGAGATGTTAAACCACTTGTCATCTTAGCTGGATGTAAAAGGGCTCACAGTTCTGGAGGGGCAAACCTTGGCACACAGTGTTAGCCAAGTCAAGTTACTAACTTGCCATCTACAGGACTGTGCTGCCTGTAGGTTGACTGTTGTGTTCACCACATTGCAACAGTGACTCCAGTCTTCATTCCTGTAAAGTTCTTTTAAAAATCCTGTAATTGTGAAAGGAGTAATGTAAATGCAGATTTTTCTCTTGCATTATTGTGTAGGATGGGGAAGGCAAGAGGTAGTAAGTAAATAAGTTAGGAATTTCCTTCAAACCATTTAGCTGTTGATGTAACTGAATCCCATCAATGCATAGAGATTCTCTTTCACACTTCTGATGATACTACAGCAGCTCCTTGGGTTCAGATAAAATTGGACCTGTAGCAACTTCATGACATTCTGCACAATTAATAGTTGTTAACAGAACTCGGGAATTGAAACTATTGTATCACATGAGGAATATGAACTACTCTTTTAAATACTTCTTAGCACAAAGATAGTTTCCAGAATGTTATCAGCTCTATGATTTTCAGTTAACTGCAATATGGACAATTTTAAACAAAAACCCAGAATAAGTTTTAAAGAAAGCCATGGATTCCTTATAGGAATGTAGTTGTTGTATTTCAATCACAAAAATATTTCCTGACTAAATGATTCAGTAAGAGTGAAAACACTGGTGTAGATGATTTTGCTGTTCATGTATTTGGACAGAAATGAATGATTAAGTTCTTGCATTTATTGGAGTACTTGTATTGTTGGCACATCCCAAAATGACTAATTCTGTGAACAATAATTGAGGTGAATGATCAGTAATCTTTGTGTTATGGTGGTTGTTAAGGGAGAGATGCTGAAAATTTCTGAAAAGTTAACCATTTTTCAAAGAATCATGGCATCAGTTAAGTTCAGCGACATATCCTTGCTTAACATCTTGGCCAAAGGCCATGGCTCCAGCATTGCACAATACTATAGCAGACTGTCAGGGAGGATAATGAACTAGAGTTCTGATGAAAATTTCAGTAGTTACATCTCAGACATATCAAGGAAACCACAGAGTCCAGCAAATTCCAAAATAACATAGTCCTTTGATTAACATATAAAAAAACCACAATGATAAATGGCTGCCGATAAACTCTGCTATTTCTTGATATCCACTTTAGTAGAAGTTGTGATTAAATAAACTCCTCAACACAATGATTTATTTTTGGCTATTTACTTTAACACTTTTGTTTTGACAGATTTACTAAACCTTTTTGACCTCGATGAAAAATGAGATAATCCGTCAGAATGTCACATCTATGTTATCTATCTGTCTCTACAGTTACATACAATTGTCAAGGGGAGGTTTTACTTCCTGCACACATTATATTTGTAGACTCACAGGAAGGAACCGCATAGATTTACAGCTGCCACATTACTTCCCTTCAATTAATTTCCTGCCTCCATTCTCTACTATGGATTTTGGCTTTTTGATAAATTAAGGTTACAGAGATGCCAATCAGTCTCCAACACTTTGTTTCAATGTTTCATATTCCTGTATATACCTCACTGGAGTGTTGGCAGGCTATTTAACCATGAGAATATGGTAATCCACCTTGATTCTACCATAGAACTGTGGTATTGAGGGGAAGACCATTTGGCCTTTGAGCCTGTGTCATTTGCTTCCAAGAGGAAGCTAATTAGTCTCCATCCCAGACTTCTTCCTAATCTTCGTGCAACTTACATTTCAAGCATTTATTCTGTTCACCTTTGAGAGCTACTAATTAAGAATTTCTAGGACTCCATTGGGCAATGCGTAATGAATTCTACCTACAAACTGCATTTGAAAAAAGTGTTTCTTAACATTATCTCTGGCTCTTTAGTCATTTTCAAAGTCCACTCAATGCATACATATTCTAAACACCATACCTTTTTTATTTATTTGTACACAGTTTTGACTGAAATGGGAAAAGAAATTTATTTTAAAAAAAACGATTGTGGACGTAACTGCTGCATTTTTTATTAGCAAGTTATTAGCAGTTACAATGATGTTTGTTCTGCTGGTGGGCGAAGTTTAGTTGCACAGGCAAAATGAAACCAAGATGTGTACAAAATGAGATTTGGCCATCAACAAGTAGCTGATCTGTTTGTGGAGTGATGAGAAATTAGACAATAAGATGTGGGAGCAGAAGTAAACCATTCAGCTCATTGACTGTGCTCCGCCATTTAATGAGATCATTGCTGATTCAATAAACCTCAATTTGGCTTTCCTGCCTTTTCCCCTTGATTCCTCACTGATTTTAAAACGGCTGACTAACTCAGCATTGAATATTGTGTCTACCTAGCCTCAACAACCTCTGCAGTAAGGAATTGCACAGTTTCACTGACCTCTGAGAAAAATTGTCCTTCTCATCTCAGGGATAACTGGGTGACATCTTAATCTGAGATTATATCATCTGTTGTGAGACTCTTCCACGAGGGGAAACAGTATTGCATCTACCGTAACAACAACCCTAAGAATCTTCTGTTCAATGAAATCTCCTCCCATTCTTCTGAACTCCAATACAGTTCATGGTTGGGCCATGGGGAATGTTGCTGAACACAGAGACCTAGTGGTGCAGGTGTTTAGTTCCTTGAAAGTGGAGTCACAGGTAGGCAGGTTAGTGAAGAAGGTGCTTGGTATGCTTGCCTTCATTGGTCAGTGCATTGAGTAGAGGAGCGGGAATGCCATGTCATGGCTGTACAGGATGTTGTTGAGGCCACTTCTAGAAAACTACGTACAGTTCTGGTCTCCCTTCTATAGGAAGGATGTTGTTAAACTTGACAGGGTGCAGAAAAGATTTACAAGGATGTTGCTAGGACTGGTGGATTTGAATTATAGGGAGGGGCTGAATAGGCTGGGGCTTTATTCCCTGGAGTGTCAGAGGCTGATGGGTGACCTCATAGAGGCTTATAAAGTCATGAGGGGCATGGATAGGGTAAATAGCCAAAGCCTTTTTCCTAGGTGGGGGAGTCCAAAACTCGAGGGCATAGATCTAAAATGAGAGGGGAAAGATTTAAAAGGGACATAAGGGGCAACTTTTTTCACACAGAAGGTGGTGCATGTATGGAATGAGGTGGTGGAGGCTGGTACAGTTACAACACTTACAGCACATAAAAAGCATCCCCATGGGTACACGAATAGGAAGAATTTAGAGGGATATGGGCCAAGTGCAGGCAAATGGAACTAAGTCAGTTGGGGACACCTGAACAAGTTGGATTGAAGTCTGTTTCTGTGCTGTGTGACTCTGATTGTATGACTGTACGAAAAGCTCTGTCCGTTACTATCCCACTCTCAAAGCATTATCAAAATGGTTTCTCGGCAATGTCACCATATCCTTTTGCTTTGTATGTCTACATGTATCTGCTTCTGAGCCCTCCTTCACCCATCTTCCAAATTGTTTAAAGCCCACTTGTGGATGTTGTAGGGTTTCTACCTGTCTTCAATTCTGTGATTGTCTTTCTGACAGCTGAACAGCTTTTGGATGGGAGCAACAGATCTGGAAACCTTTGAACCTCAGGGACAGGGAGGTGCTGTCTTTCTCTCTGCTGTTTTAAAAAGGACCCAAGCTGGATGGAAGCTCTTTTATTTTTCCCAAGCTGGTTGTTGTAAGCTGCTGCTTTTAACTGAAGGATCAGAGATTTTATAAATTGTCAATCAGTTGCTGCGTCCTTCATCCAACAAAGTCAGAAGAACCTGGAGAAGAGAGATTGTGGAGTTCTGGCAAGCCAAAAGGGTCATCTCACCAAAGCCAGCAATTGAACTACTTTCCCAGTTTCCTTCCGTCAACACCAATGTGTTTGTTTTTGTGTGTGTCTGTGTCTGCCTGTCTGTGTCTGTGTGAGAGAGACAGAGGATTGGAGTTTTATCCAATAGAGTTATATATCAGCAGTTATAGTTGTTCACCCATAGCTAAAAACCTATCTATTTGTAATAAACAGTTAGTCTCTTGTTAAGTACAGAAACCTGGTCCTTCTTTCTGAAAAGATGGGTAAATTGGAGAATTTTGCATACTTCCATAAAATCGTCAATTTTACAATTTAGAGTGGTAATTTACAGTTTAGACTCTGGTAGTGGGTCTTGACTAACGCTGTGCTACCCTAGTGAGGTGTGACAAAGTGCATTCAGTGGAGTGAGGTGACTGGGCAGTGATCTGAAAGGGTCAACCCAGGCCATACTTTTTCCTCACTTTACCAAGGATATTGAATGTAACACCATATTGCTGCCTTATCTGTAACGTGGGAAATGAGAAACCGTAGATTCGGTGGAGAATTAATCTATTTTTGAAAATACCAGAAAAACTGAATAGAAAGATTGGTTTATGTTTGTTTATTCATTAATAACATGCAGTGAGAATGCATAATGTTACACATTAGCAACAGTGGATGAAGCCTCAGGTTTGATTTGCCTTTAAGAGTTCATTATTTTTGGTGGGGGTTTGCTGTCAGTATTTTTTGTCATAAGAATTGCTAGAAGAGCCTTACTCAGTAGTATTAAGGAACTCCCATTGATTTGTGCGAAGAAGTTAAAAATCTAATTGAATGACCTAACGCACATATAGTAAGACTGTTTTATAATGAAAGCTAGCAACCAGAAATAATGTCTACAAACCCACACGGTTGACAAGTTCTGAGGAAGGGTCATTCGACCCGAAACATTAACTCTGATTTCTCTCCCCAGATGCTGCCAGACCTGCTGAGCTTTTCCAGCAATTTCTGTTTTTGTTTCTGATATACAGCATCTGCAGATTTTTATTTCAGGTTTTACTAAGTTTTAGTCCCAATTTGGTACTTTTATCTGAATGACTGTTTATAGTGTAGTAACTGTAGTAAGGTTAGGGATAGCCTGAACTCAAGGCATTGAATGCAACCTTCTGTCACATTACAAAACCTATAATAGATTTTATGAATGATAACAAATCTGCCTTTCTGTCTGGCAAAAACAGCATGTTGTCAATGTCCATGTACTTTGTTTTTAAAAATGAGCCCATATTCAGTATAAATGAAAGGAGAAACCTAATGTAGCTTGTTTGTTTGTGTACCTTGATAGACCTTTTGCTATCCTAATTCAAATATAATTGTGTTTGTTAAGGAGTAGTCAGTACATGAAAAAGTATGTCTTCTTTCAAGATCTTCAAATAGATCAGCTATGATAAAAGAAGATTGTTTTAAGACCAGACTCACATGAGCTGCATTATAACTCATCTGCTGTAGGCTGTGCCGGAGAGATGTGAAAGTCGCACTGAATCAGCTTTACTATCTGTAAATCATATTGGTGGATGTAAAAGACAGTTAACATACTGCTGATGAGAAGTAGTCCAAACATGAATTACATCACTCAAATCTGAAGCTGGTGAGTTAATTGTGGGAAGCCTCTTAATGTTTTACAAAGCAGGGATAACAGTAGGCCGCTCGGCCCTTTGAGCCTGCTTAAACACTCAATAAGATCACAGTTGATCTGATTTTAGCCTCACCTCAACATTTCAGCTTATCCCTGATCGGTTTTCATCCTCTTGATAATCCAGAATCTATCTAGTTCTGCCTTTTAAAATATGCAAACCTTTTGAGGAAGGGGATTTGAAAGACCCTGAGACAAAAGAATGTTTCCCCAGCACCGTTTTATATGGGCTCCCCTTTATTTTTAACTAATGTGGAGAATAGACTTGTTGATGCAACACATTTCAGGCTTTGAAACCATCAATTAGTAGTATATTTGGCAAAATAAACTAATTGAGCACAAAATGTATATTAAGTTGTAAAATTAAATTATGAATAAAATTCTACATTCAATGCCTGTAGAATTAAAATAAGAAAGAAATGTGTGCATTGTTAAACTTGTCAAATTGAAATGAATACTGATTTCCTGCTGGTTTCAGAGAACCTTGCAAATAATGGAAAATCCCCCCACACCATCCTCAATGTGTTTGATAGCAATTAACCTCACCTTGGTCTCAGGATATTGTAATTTGCAGCAATAAGACCTTTAGTCCTTTAATAGACAGGCCAGATTACATGCAGTCTCGTTTTCAGCTGAATAATGGCTAGCTTGAATTTTGACAGCAATTGGGCTTGGTTTCGAAGTTTGTGTTGAATGAATGGGACCAACCATTAGCTAGACTTGCATTTAGCAGTAGACCTTTTATGGACTTTTCCATTGGAAAGTTTTGTCAGCTGATTGCTAGAGGCATGTGCTGCCCTCTTTAAGGCATTTGAAGTGTGCCTGAACAGGCCAAACACTGTTTACATCCTTTAGTAATTGGTTTGTGATTCTGAATCTGAAAACGTGCAAACTCCACACAGTCGCCCAAGGCTGGGACTGAGTAGCAGCAATGCTAACCACTGTGCCACCCATTGGGGATGATGACCCCCTCAAGGTCCATGCCTGGACCTTCTGATGTCAGCTTTGGCCCAGCAGCAGACCAATGAGGAAATCCTGCAAATTTCCAGCGCCCTTCCAGATCAGGAATGTGGGGCTGAGGTGCAAGGAAAAGAACAACAAAAAATTTCTGAGATAGTTAAACAGCGGGTTTTCACAAAAGCTGGTTGGCCCTTGTGGCTCACTGGACCATGAATGGGGGTGTAATTTCTGACTGCCTGCCTGCCTCTCTTCTGCAAATGCATTTGTACCTAGAGATGGAGCACACAGTGTGCACTAACACTCTCAAAGCATAGACGAGTGGGCATCGCTTGGGCTGTTTTCTTTTCCCTTATTTTCTCCACCTTTTTGTTCTTGTAGCAGTTCCCGTGGTGGTCATTGTTTGTAATTTTTCAGCTGGATGATTAGGAGAATTGGAAATGGGTGTCTAAATTACAGGAAAAAGAACTGGGTTCTTCCCCAGTGTGAGGTTGGTTTGTGGATAGGGAAACGATCCAGAAAAGGAAGGAGAAGAAAGGGTCTTTGTACTTAAATAGAGACTTACAATAAATCTCTGCTAAATTGCTGCAGTCTTTTGCTGTCTAATTCTATGTGTAGATATCAATCTTTTAAACAACCTATACCACTATTTTGAGGTTTTAACAGCAACAATCCAACAATGGGAATATGAAAATTAGAAGGAAGATATATGGCGTAGAGTGCATACCAAATGCCGCCTTCACTATCCTTTCTACCTCCAACTCCACTTTCAAGGAACTATGAACCTGCATTTCAACCTCTTTTCCCAGGACCTTACCTTAAGTGCATAAGTCCTGCTCTGATTTGCCTTTCCAAAATGTATACTTCACATTTATCTAGATTAAACTCCATCTGCCACTGCTCGGCCCGTTCACCTATCTGATCAAGATTCCTTCTTTGCTGTCCACTACACCTCCAATTTTAGTGTCATCTACAAACTTACTAATGAAACCTCCTGTGTTCGCTTCCAAATCATTTATATAAATGACAAAAAGCAGTGGACTCAGCACCAATCCTTGTGGAACACTACTGGTCACAGGCTTCCAGTCTGAAAAACCACACTCACCACCACCTTATGTCTTCTTCTTTTAAGCTAGTTCTATATCCAGATGGCTAGTTCTTCCTGTATTCCATGTGATCAAACCCTGCTAACCAGTCTACTGTGAGGAACCTTGTTCAGTCCCTGACTGATGTCTAGTCAGTGCATTGAGTACAGGCGTTAGGAGGTCACGTTGTGCTGTACAGGACCTTAGAATCCCAATCGTGTGAAAACAGGCCTTTCGACCCAACAAGTCCACACCGAGCCTCAGAGTGTGCCACCTAGACCCATCTCCTATAACCCACCTAATTACACATCCCTGAACACTATGGGCAATTTAGCATGGCCAGTCCACCTAGCCTGCACGTCTTTGGACTGTGGGAGGAAACCGGAGCACCTGGAGGAAACCCACGCAGACACAGGGAGAATGTGCAAACGCCACACAGACAGTTTCCCGAGGCTGGAATTGAACCCGGGTCCCTGGCGCTGTGAGGCTGCAGTGCTAACCACTGAGCCACAGTGCCGCCCTTTCATTTAGCCACTTTTGGAGTATTGCGGTCAATTCTGGTCTTCCTCCTATTGGAAGGATGTTGTGAAATTAGAAAGGATTCAGAAAAGATTTATGAGGATGTTGCCAGGCTTGGAGGGTTTGAGCTATAGGGAGAGGCTGAATAGACTGAAGCTATTTTCCATAGAGCATCGAAGACTGAGGGGTGACCTTACGGATATTTATAAAATCATGAAGGGCATGGATAGAGTGAATAACCAAGATCTTTTCTCCGAGCTGGGGGAGTCCACAACTAGAGGGCATAGACTTAAGGTAAGAGGGGATTGATTTAAAAGAGATCGAAAGAGAAACTTTTTCACATAGAGGGTGGTGCGCGTATGGAATGAGCTGCCAGAGGAAGTGGAGGAGACTGGTATGATTATAATGTTTAAAAGATTTCAATGGGTATCTGAATAGGAAGGGTTCAGAGGGATATGGGCCAAATGCTGGGAAATGGGACTAGATTAATTTAGGATATCTGGTCAACATATACAAGTTGGACCAAAGGGTCTGCTTCCATGCTGTATATCTCAATGATTCTTTGAAGGCCGTAATTGATGTGCTGAGATACTTGCCTTAAAATTTCTCTACTGTGTCACTCGGGGGTCTTAATGACATAAATGTACAATCAATAATAACCATTAATCAAGAAAGATCTGGGCATCTATGTTGTATGAAACATGGCCCAAGATTTTGTACTGGTGAACTTGATGAAACTTTACAGTCTTCACGATCATTACTTCATTAAAATTGACAGCAACTTCAGAGCCACATAACGTGAAAATTCTGTCAATTATTTTCTGCTTCTCCATTAGGTGTGCTTTTCAGAAGTCCCAGAGAAGCCAGTAAATCAACAAAGTTTCCATTTTTCTGCTTTTCAATCAGCCTGTTACTTTCTCTGGCCCTAAAAAGTTGATTTTATATGAATGGAAAGTCAGATCGCTGACAAAATTTCCTTTTAAATTTCTGTTTCAAATGTGTTTTGTGAGATGGATCCACTCTATAGCTGATCACAGTGCAAATGCCACTTGGTAGGTTTCTTGTCAGCATCATCTTCCAGGATAGGGACAGACGTGGTTTGTTTCATCTTGTCCAGTAGAAAACCACTTGACACTCTAACAAGAAGAGGCTCTTGCCTGAAACAAGATGCAGTACAGGTCGTACTGGTATGACAGAGACTGAGACCTTGATATTCAGACTTACTCCTTCAAGATTCGAAGCTGTTTCCATATCTGACTCTATATGCTATCATCTTTTTGGACAGTTGGGCTTAATGCAGCCCTTAGCATTTATCCTTGCATGCTCTTATACCCTTATAACAACAGATTGGTTCTTTAGTTTTAATCTAATCCAATCATAATCATTTATTTCACTACTTGAAAATGTAATTCTGAAGTGAAGGATTTTAAGTACGTCTTGATTTTTCAGTATGTGGGAATACTTCACTGTGATTGATAAGGTATCATACTGGCTGACATCTCCACTGCTGTTCGCCTGGAGATGCCCTTGAGTTAGCTGTTATTGAGGAGAATTTCTGTTATGGAGCTCCTTAGATCAGAGGTCAGCGGTAAGTGCCCTTTCTCTGCTCCTGATGGTAAATTACAACTGGTGGGGTAACCATTACTTGTACATAGATGGTACAGCAACAGCAAACAAGGATCTGATGTAGTCAAATGTGTGTAATGAGAAGTTGTTGTCTGTGTAATGTTGTTGGCTTCATGATGATGGCAGATTAGTCTCTGCGTATTGACATGCTTTGAATGATGTGAAATTTCTATGTTTATGCAGTTGATACACATTACATTCACCACAGAAAGTTAGATCCTATCATTTCAATTCTAAGTCTCCCTTTAATAATATGAGCATTATTAATTATTTTAAATTGTAATTACTGCCAATCATCATCTTTGACACTGAAAATAAAACTGATTTAGAGATTCTGACCTTCAGGTTTTGAATTTTTCGAGGGACAGTTTAAAAATGTCTCATTTCACATATACTTCTATTTTTACTTTCCTTTGGTTTCTCTCTTTACTCCAATTTATTTTCCCTGTTTGTATTTCTCTGTGCTTAATTTGACGTGGAAATTACCAATTTTCAGAAGGATAAAGGAGGGAGTCCATTGAAACGTTTAAGACTCCATTTGCCGATACTGCAACTGCAGAGAGCGTGCTCCCCATGTGCGGTTGGAGAGCCTGCAGTGTCACAGACTCCTGTGATCAGGGAGGAGAGGGTACACACAGCTCTCCTGTCATTCTTTCTGACTGTACTTTCCCACTTGCCACTCTCTCCTGCCCCTCATGTTTGCCTGTTGTGTTGCTTGTTTTCCCCTGCTGCTCAGAAGGGCGTTGGGGTGCAGACACATTACAGTGACATGAATGAGAAACTATATATATGCTGAGTGCACAGTGACAACTGAGTTCCTGTTCGTCAGTGTCAGGAGTTAGAGTGAAAGTTTAAATCTGTCATGTGAAGAACAGGAAATTCTAAATTGCCTTAACGCAATTTTCTTGATAATCCTACGGTGAACAAAGTGTGTTTTGTGTGTCAAACAGAATTGCCTCATGGGAAAATTTGCTAGCTAATTGACTTCAGTAAATACCAGTGTAAGGTAGTCTATAGACTCCTAAATTTCAGGAGGAAGTTACTGCAGATGCTGGCATCTTTGCTGAAAACAAACCTGCTGTAAAAGAGTGTGTCAGGCAGCATCAATGGAGAGACAGCAAGCTAATGTTTTGAGTCGAGATAACTCTTGACCAGAGCTCAATTATGAAGAATCATCTAGACTCAAAATGTTATCGTGCTGTCTCTCCATGGATGCCTGTGATTTTCAACATTGTCTGTTTTCAGACCCCTAAATTCTCTTTTGCAATTCCAGTACGATTTTTACTGCACTAAATAAAACAACAAAAACTGCGGAGGCTGGAAATCTAAAGGAAAAGCAGGCATTGCTTTAGAAACTAAGTAGAAATGTTAACTCTGTTTTCTCTGCACAGATACTGTCAGACCTGCTGAGTTTCTTCAATATTTGTAGTTCTATGCATAAGTGTGATTCCCATAGATTACTCAATTTCTCCTGCTAGACAGCAGTCATAGTGCTATCCAGAGTGCAAAGTTATTTGCAGCATTGTTCACAAATTTCCACTGCCTTTCCATTTTAAAAATGGTCACCAAGGTTTTCCTTTGGAGTTGAGCAGTTGAAGAGTTCAGCAAAGCAATTTATACCTTATTAAATCTGTTTGAGTGGACGATATGCTAATGAATGGAACATGAAATGAAGAGGCAGGCTGAGCTGCAAACAATAATTAAACGCCACGACAATCCCAGGACACAGCCTGGGAGCTAATTTAGTCGCAGAAAAAGGGATTGGCATTAAACTGTACACCTTCAGGGGAAATAAAATTGCTGACAATCTAGCTGCCACTTGTCCAAATTTCAATTTCAATTTAATGAAAATCCAGTGAATGAACCAAGACTGCAATTGATTAATGATTAAGCTGCATTAAGATTAAATTGAGTATTTTAGTGACTGGGTAAATCTGCTGTTCTCTGCAATGTCTGACATGCTGCGTTATTGGTCAATCTCAGTGAAGGAGTAGGAGCTGTAGATTGGTTTCAAATTAGCAGAGAGCATTTGTGAGAGTTTGCCCTCTCTGCAGCTATTTCTCCATCTCTCTGTTGTGCTACGGGCACAGTGGCAGTACCTTTACTGCTAGCATGTGGACATGGCACCAGGAAGGATTGAAATCCAGAGGGCGCAGTTTTGACGTGCCTTTCCAAATAAGCAAATGGGAAGTGAGAAAGAACTTTCTCACACAGCAAGTGATTCAGGTCAGGAATGCACTTCTTGGGAATGTGATGGGGCCAGTTCAGATGCTCAGAAAACCAGCACAGGCACAGCAGGCTGAATGGCCTCCTTCTGGACCACAATGATGCCATGAGCCTTAACCCCTCCTCTCCCTGAAAGGGCACTGCAAATCCATGCCAAATCCTGGAATTCAGCACCTTCCTGCAAAGACTCTTCATTAGCAGGGGTTCTTCCAAATTGCCTCCGCTGCAAGTTGAATTGCCTCGACCTTAAAGTATGTTCCTGCTGTGCTCCTCCTGCAGCTGAATGCTTGATCATTGAGTGACCAGTTGTCTTGTAAAGCCCTTGTTGGCATTTACCGGTCACACCAGCCAACACCATTGGCAGCATGACAGGACATATTCAGAAACTGGCAGTGCATGCAGGCAATACCTATATAGACGGCCTCCTCAAAATTGTGTACCATTCGGACTACACCAAGAATTGGTGGGCAGCACAGTGATCACTTCCAGGAGAATGATAGATCATCATAGTCATATCTATTGTGTGGAGGTGTAAGCTGAGTAATGCAATTTATTGTCTGTGGTCGTACAGTGGGATGAACATCTGCTTGAAGTACTTTTTTACTCGATAAAAAACTTGTCCTTTACCTTCAGTTGTCTTCATGGTAGCTTCCTGTCAGGATCTGCAGGAAATGTGCACCACAGCTCAGCTGCAGTGAATTTGCAGAATTATTTCTAAAAGTATCCATACGAATCTCACAAAATAATTCAGCCTAATTTTTTTCTGTGTCCAGCCATTTTAGCTAGTACGCTCTGGTCTTGTGCCATTTATCAGAGATACTGATTAACTAGATCTTGGATCTCTCTGATCCTTGTCAATGCTGTTCCATGATTGTAAATAGAAGAATTGATCAAATTTGTGCAGTGGGTAATAACAACAGTAAGGCAGCCAGGCAAGTTTCTCACAAGCAATATTTTGGACAGTGCTTTTACAGGAGACTGATTTATTCAGTGTTTCTCAGTTCATATGTTAGAAAGTGTTGTCCATGGAATGCTTATTCCATGACTGTGTGCTGAGTGTCTTTTGAATTCTGATGTTGTGGTTTTCCAGGTTAACTGGCTTTCAATGGTTGAGTATGCTGTTTGCCAGAATGATCTAATAGACTTGAGAGAAAAAGCAGATTTCATTGTGGATACTTATAAAGTACGTAACTTAATTCTTGAAGATCTGACATGATTCAACTACAGAGGAAACATTATCAGTTTTCTTTGCTGCAACTTTGAAAACCATTAATAGTCCTCACAGTGACTATATTGTTTCCTGGGCCCCATATTGCCAATGATAAACCTTCCTCAAACTTGATTGCATTAATTTAGTGTCCTCTTCAGCTTATTGTGTTGTCATTCTGTGTAAAGAAGTGTTGATCAATATTGTCAGCATCATTTTCAGAGAAATGAGTTAGAATGAAAATAAGTAGACAATGAATTCCTTGGGGAGGATAGATTAGGAGCAGTGGACATGGGCAAGAGGTGAGAGAATAACCAAGAATACAGAAAATAAAAATGAACAAAAACGTATCCCATGAGCAAAGTTGCTAAAGGTGTGGCACAAGCTGTAAAATGCAGGAATAACCCAGGAATTTACAGTTTATAGGCACCCACACTTTGTTATATTAACTGTGACTTCAAGATTTTATTAATATTCATTGTTTACTATTGAGAATGCGCCATGAAATATTTCGGTTCACAATAAACGTGTGTAGGCACTTGAGAGCTGTAAAGTTATACAGCATGGAAACAGATCCTTCAGTTTAACACGTACATACCAACAAAGTTTCCCACACTAAACTAGTCTCACTTGCCTGTGTTGTTCAATTTCTCTTTAAATCTTTCCTAGTCATGCACCTGTCCAAATGTCTTAAATGTTGTAATTATACCCGCATCTACCATTTCATGTATACACCTCCTCCTATATGAAAATGTTGCCCCTCAGGTCCGTTTTAAATCTTTCTCCTCACACCTTAAAAATATGCCCCCTAATTTTGAATTCCCCCATCCGGGGAAAAGACCCTTGCTCTTCACTTTATCTCTACCCATTATGATTTTGTAAGCCTGTATAAGATTTACTTCCAAGGAATCAAAATTTCTGCACGTGGTCTGCATACTCCGGGTGAGTGAATTAATTTGAGAGTTTCTCACAAAAGACACTTGAAAATAAAGGATCATTTTGTGGATGTAAAGGCTTTCTTCACTGCTAGGGTTAATTGTGCTTTGCATGCACTTATAAATGAACAACAATACTTACTCAGAACACAAAAGCCAACATTGCGGGTACAGCAAACAGTTAGGAAGACAACTGGCCTATTGGCCTTCGTTACAAGTGTAGCTTGACTATAAGAATAAAAAAGTCTGGCTACAATTGTAGAAGGCTTTGATGTGACCGCACCTGGAGGTCTACCTTTGTACATAAGGAAGGGTATAAGCATTGACAGCGGTGTAGTAAAGGTTGACTAGATGGCTCCATGGGTACAGTCCATTACTACTACCCTCCCAGGAATGGATAGAACATCCCTGGCCAGGATTTGGAACATTCAGCAGGCATGAGAAGCTATCCAGTTTTGTCCTTTGCTTCCAGACCCTTGGCCCATAGCATTTAAGAAAAATAAACCTTGGAAAACTTGTCTTTTTTTGTGATGCAAGTATACCTTTGAAGGGATAATGGGGTATAGTCTGATTCCAGATTAGTTTATGTGTTTGACCAGATTTTGCCACTTGCTTTAAGAATGTGTTTTGCTTTTCTTTTATGATTGCTTCTATCATTGACATGGAGTGCAATATTCAATTTATTTGGTATTCCGGATCAGACAGAATCTGACAGTGGATCACAGTGGTAACCCATTTCAAGACGTGCACTAAATGGGGTGTGACCCATATCCCATTGTTATTCCACTATTCATGCTCAAAAGGTCTAGTAGAATGTGTGGTACTAACCATCATATCAACAAAGTAATATTTTTGGATTGCGTTGCTGTACTAACGTGTAATACCAACGAGAAAAGAAGACTGATGGTTGCACTCAGAAGTTAACAAACGAACAAAATTGCTCAGTAACCAATTGTTTAAACATTCCAAGATCTCAGATTTTCTTCTTTCAAGATGGAGAAAATTAGAGATACACAATGAGCAAGCAGGATGAGAACTACCAAAATAGGTACTGGTCAGAGAGTAAGAAGAACAAATGCTTTGCTTCCAATGAAGATTTCTAGGGTGTGCAACCAAGTCCTATCAATGCAGTCAGCTCTGGTTATAATCAACATGCTGTCTAAGCCGCATGGCTGTGCATGTGTGCAACTGCTCCATGGTTCCACACATGGCGATCAGCGTCAACATGCTGCTTGAGGCAATGACTTTTGGCTCTGGAAATCGTTGCTGTGACCTCGGAAGAAAGTTAGAGGAAACGCTGGTTCCAGTGCTACATTTTGAGAGAACAGAAATGAGCAGAGGCCACTGTACAGCATAGCAGTCATGCACTGAGATGGTGAGGAAAGAACACTCAAATGGGGATTGCACAGTGATGTTGCTTGACAGAAATCAACAAGTCAAAGTCAAACAAATGCAACTGAGAACAATGCACGCTTCTCTACATTAGTATATGATCACTAGAATAGAACAACGTATCAAACCTCAAAGAATTATATTGAAGTCTGAAATGTTAACATTGTGAAATGTTTGACCTATTTGTATAACTATCGAATTGGCAACATCTGCCCATGTACAGCCGTGTATTTCTGTTAGGGAACAGTTTTACCTTTGGACAAAGAGGATTGTTGTGTTCTGGCTCATGGCCAGTAACTTTCAGTGACATACTCATGATATCATCTCTGTTACCCTCTTTAAGGTGTCACACTGTATATTTTACCTTGGATCACACGAAATATGATGCTGTACTGGAGTCATGCTTTGCTTTTATAAGATACTATAGTAATAAAGTCTATAATAAAAATATGTTTGTATATAATAGTTAGCTAAAATAAATTTCTTTTGGATTCCACAATACCACTGTATCAATGGCCCATTATTATGTTACAGGAGATAACATAAGCATTGCCTCATCAAGCAAAATTCCTAAAATTCACAGCAGAATGCAATTTTTACGTTGGCAGTTTACTGAAGCTAGATTAAAATGACAGAAATACCAGCTGTCACCTCCAGAAATAACAGTTCGAGAAAGCTCAACAGACCAGTGGAAAGGTGCAGTTAGGGTGCTGTTGTCAGTCAATAGGACTCAGTTTATTTGAAAGCAGTTGAAGACAATCGGATAGTATGGGATGCTACAGAGTTCATGATTGGTGTGCTCCCAGTACCATCCTTTTATTGCTGTGTGAACCTATAGCAGTTCTTCATATTGGACTGTCTCAGAATGATTTAGTCACACAGCAAGTCAACAGTGAAACAATAATCCAATTTATACCTGTCGTGATCTTCAGCAGAGTCACTCTGAGTGGATATATGTAAGCTATTAGCCGAGAGCCCTGAATTGGCATCTGACACTTGCTTGAAAATCACATTGAGCACAATTTTTCTAATATAAGTACTCTAACAGCTAAAAGCATGATAGAAATTCTGAACAAAGATTGAAAAGATCTGATCAGTGAACCAGTGCAATGTTAACAATGGTGAGTGGGACATTTGTAGCTGCGCTTTCAGGACTTGCAACTTAATGAACTCTGTAATTTGACAAAGGACACATTACTTGACAGATCACAAACTGATGTCAATGATTAATATGTTTAGATGTACTTGAATTATTTTCATTTGAGTGTGAAGTGATGATTGTTTTTCGACTAAACATCTTCACAGGTTTAAAATGTCAATTGAATTTGCACTGAGTAACCTCAAAATAGATTTTAAATTGAATGTTCTTAATTAATTATGTTTTTAGTGCTGATTCAAAAACAGAAATTAAAGCGTACAGAAGTGAAATTGTTTTCTGTGATGCAATTTTCTGTTATTATGTCCTCTCTGATGAATTTCTGCTGTTGAAAACCTTTTCCAAATGTATATCTTTGTAATGTGCTATAATGGAACAGTTTCTAACTTTGCAATTTAAATAATTTGAATTTAACATGAAAAGATATCATACAACCTGCAGACAAGCTGATGTCATTCTTAAATCTTCTGTTGCAAACCAGATTGTTTCACAAAGAAACCGTGTCACCAGATTTTGTAACTGATTGTAAAAAGTTGACCTTCTTGCTCAGAAGCGAACAATGATATGACCCTTCACATCTTTGTTGGTCAGTGATTTGCTAATGTGTTTTTACATTGCGTCTTTCAGTTACCTTGAAAATGGCTACATAAAGGCAAGCCTTTGTTTCCTTTCAATTGTATTGCCATTGTGTGCAGGTGACCTGCAGGTCTGAAGCCACTATTAATGTACTGAATGTAAAGTTGCACAAGTCTGTTGCTGCAGGTTATCCTGAGGTACTCAAACTTTTAAATGGACGAACCTGGTGCAGCATATCAACTTATGTCGCAAGATGAATACACATGCAAGGAATCAGAATAGGCCACCTGATCCTTTGACCTTGCGCCAACATTCTATAAGATCATGGCTGATCTGATTTTAACCTCAACTCTGCATTCCTGCACAATCACATAAGCTTTCAACACCTTGGAAATCAAGGACCTTTCTACCTCTGCCTTAAAATGTTTAATGTTTTTTGCATCCACTGCCTTTTGATGATAGGAACCCCAAAGACTTAGTCCTCTGAGAGGAGAAAAAAGTTTCCTCGTCACTGTCTTCAATGTGCAACCCCTATTTTTAAATTATGAGCCATAGTTCTCCGTAAAGAGGCAACATCCTTTCCACGTTCACTCAGTCAAGTCCCCTCAGGATCTTCTGTCATAGAGTCATACAGTACAGAAGAGGCCCTTTTGACACTAACAAAACTACTCAGAGTCCTCAAGAGTCTCACTCTTCAGCCCTTGCCCCACAGCCTTGAGTGTTATGGCATTTCAAGTGTTCATCAAGTACTTTTTAAAGTTTGTGAAGTTTCCCACCTCAGCTATGTTCTCCTGCAGTTCATTACAGCTTGCCACGCCCCCCTTGGAGTGAAAACACTTTTTCTCAGATCCTCCGTAAACCTCATGCCTTTCCCCTTAAAATTGTGTCTCCTTGTTGTTGACCCATTAACTAAGGGGGATGGTTGCTTTCTGTGCACCCTGTACATGCCCCTCAGTCTTTCAATTAAAGTCACCCTGGACTCTTAGACTCCAGCGGATTCAAGCCTAGCCATTCCAGCCTCTCCTCTTAAGTCAGGCTAGTTATTCTAGGTATTAGTCTAGTAAATCTTCTCTGTAATGCTTCTAACATATTCACATCCTTCTGTAATCATGGTGATCAGTACTGCACAAAACTCCAGGTGCAATCCCATCAATGTTCTGTATAAATTGACAATCACTTCCCTACTCTTACATTTGGTTCCCCTCACAATAAAAAATATCCTGTTAACTTTACTGATCACTTGTTATACCTGCATGTGAACCTTCTGTGATTCATGTGCTAGGACACTCCGATCTCTCTGTGTCTCCAAGCTCTGAGCCATTTAGATAATATGCTTTTCTCATTCTTTCTGCTACAAGGGACAGTTTCCCTCATTGTACTCCATTTGCCAGATTTTTGCTCACTTAACCTATCTGTATCCCTTTGTAAGCTTTTTATTGTCACCTTCACAGTTCACTTTCCTACCTACTTTGTCATCAGCGAATTTAGCTATCAGTCTTTTGGTCCATTCATCAAAATCATTTAGATAAATTGTAACAAGTTGAAACCACAGCACCAGTCCCTCTGGCATATTGTTTGTGACATCTGGCCAGCCTAAAAAGACACCCATTTATTCCTACTCTCCACTTGTGTCAGTAAGGCAATCTTCTGTTCACCCCAGTATGTTATCTCCGATGCCATGAGCTTTTATCTTCTGCAATAGCTTTTAATGTGGCACCATATCATGTACTTTCTGGAAATTAAGTACATCTCCTGGTTCTGCTTTATCTACATCACATGTTATCTCTTGAAACAGTTCCGGTAAATTAGATTGACTTTGACAAAACCACCTGTTTACCATGAACTTATCCAAATAACCTGTGATAATGTCTTTAGTAGTAGCTTCTAAAATTTTCTTGACAATAGATGATAAACTGACTGGCCTATAGCTTCCTGCTTTCTGTCTCTCCTTTTTAGCCTGTGATGCTGAACTAGCGCCAATTGGTTATGTCTCATTGAGATTTTTCCTCTTTCAGAATTGCATCCCTATTAATTTCTTATTTTAAAACTTATTTATGTAGCTCAGACTAAGGACTCTGTTGCAGTGAATCTGGCCAATTGCTTTTATTTTCACCAGTGATGTGTACTCACAATGACTCTGTCATGGAAGCCCTGTGGAAGCTGTTCTAGACTGTATTTCATTATTGCCTATTGTAACAGTAGATTTCAAATCCTGAAGAGAAATGTTTCTGAACTGGCAATGTAATTACATCCTACTTTATGCAATGTCTTTTCAGAATGCTACAACAAAATAACATTATGCCACGAAAGATTATATAAACTGCTTCGTATGAATCATAATTCAACCAGATTTCTTGAACTACTCAATCCAAAATTACCTCTAAAGAGACATGTGTCATTAGTTGTGACAAGTCTTAATGTACAATTATAATGTCACTGCATCCTTTATAATTATAGGAAAACTGATTTTGTTTGTAAGGTCGATTGCTCTCCACAGTGCCAGGCCCAGACCCTCCAACCTGTGGCATACTGTTAAAGGATGAAAAATCAGCAGGTGCTGAGTTCAGAATTCCTGGGAATTCAGGGGCTCGTTCAGAGCCACAAAAACTTTTTGGATTGCTGCAAACAAAATGAAATCAGGAACCATAAATAAATCTATAAAGAATGTGAACAATGGTAAGAAAGGCTAGGTGGATTGGCCAAGCTAAATGATCCCACAGTATCCAGGGATGTGCAGGCTGGACAGGTTCCCTATGGTAAATGAAGGGCTATGGGGATACGGTGAGGGGGGGCTGGGTCTGGGTGGGATGAACTTTGGAGAGTTGGTGCAAACATGATGGGCTGAATGGCCTCTTTCTGCACTGATTCTGTGCTTCGGTGAAATTAGAGTAAATTCTTTGCACCACTTTTGCTGACAGCCTTCCCTATGGAGAGGACTAAAGAGTAGTCATCATCAGACATCCTTATGAGCTTGTATGTTGCAGATCAAAGCATTTTGATAATTCATCTAATGGTAACTTACAATCACGTGGAACCTTTCACAAATGCCACGGCATTTCAAAAAGCAAGAATATTAGGAGGAATTTAGGGGATGCTGTTTCTGATTTTACTTATACTGTAACTTCTAGACATGATAAACAAAGAAGGCCTGTCTTTCCTACTCAAGACTCCAACAGGAGAACCTAAATCCTCCATCAACTTAATTGTCAAGCAAGCTTAATCTGAGCAATCTGCTTGAGGAGAGTTCATCAATCTGATTTGATCCTTCTCACACAGTTAAATTGCTAATCTCAATGAATCTAACATAAAGGAAGAGTTTATACCAGTCACTGTACCTGCCCTTGCTATTTGACAGGGCTGTCCTTTCAGTCCACTCACCACACCTCTATACTTCCCCATTCCCACCATTCTCTCTAATCAGTCCTGAAGATTTCTCCTTTCCAAAGAAATGTATTCATTTCAAAAAAAAATGAAGCACACATACCAAGTCATTCATTTACTTCTCTAGTTTCTTGAGCTTTTGCACACACGGGTTTTCTGACTGTTCATGGTTTAATTTGTGTTAATATTTTCTTGCCTTGAATACAACTCCATTTTGAGGACACATTTAAGTAAATCCTATCAAATGATCAGATTTGGTAGCAGTGAAAAGGTGTTTATGGGCACAACCCTGGAGAAAAGAAGCTGGGAATTATCTTTACGCTTCAGGAAGACCCTGAAATCATCAACAGCTTTAGCTGAGAGGCATGTAACCAGACAGTGTTTGATGTGATTTGACCAGATCTTGTGATGAATGACTAAACTCTGGTGTCACTTGTGCCCAGATCATCACCCGTTGGTCTTGAGCAAAGTTGAAGATGGGCCATATTTGGAGAGTGACTGTGACTAAGGGGAGGAACTAGGGGACAATTGTTAAAGTAAGGCAGCTGGAAAACTAACTGATAGTGAGAGGATATCCATTGGTTTGACATTTGCGAGTTTGACATACATTTGTAAATGACTCCCAGAAAACAGAGTTGCTTCTGTCTAGATTTTGTTTGAAGCATCATTAGAAACAGTGTGACCAAATGGCAATATTTTTGCAATAGGCTGCTGCAGACAATTAGCCATGAGTGCGACATTTGTTCATTCTTATGGTTAATAATGCTTTTATTATTCTGCAAGTTTACTTGTTGGGAGTTATATACAAGTTTTTGAGTTGTGTACAACCTGAGCATTTGAATTTTAATTAACTACGTGTTTCTCTTCATCAGGTCATCTTTAACTTGTCCTCACTGCCTTAAACAAAGCAACACATTTGATCCCTTCCTGTGTATCTCCTTGCCCATTCCCCTCCGACAGACCAGGTATGATTACTAACATTATCTAAAAACAATTTCTACATTCTGCTGAACAGTTGTGTAATAAATGGAGGAGATGTGCAAAGTCTATATAATTCTGGACAGTTATTATTCAGTATTCATCCATTATATTGTTCATATTGACCTGTCATTCTTCTACTAGCAATCTGTATAAACATTCCATGTTGATTGTTGATATTAACATGTCTGAGATGCACAAGGTTACGTTTGCTATTACTAGGAATGCTTCTCTTACAATGAGACAACTAATACTGTGCAACCTACCTCATTGATTGTGCAAAATCATCTCATTGTGCGGGCCAACTAACACACATTACAATTATAAACCATTATTTATGTGCAGTAGCTTGCAGGTTAAGATTCACAATTTTATCTCTGGCTGCTAGATTTTCCTTGCTAGTTAAAAAGGAAATAATTTGCAAATATAATGTCATTCACATCCTCTGCATGTCCTTTGGTGCTTCATTTACTCAACAAGTCATTTTTACTCAGCAACAGCCTACAGTAGAATTGAAATGAATGGCTAATGAATCTGTTTTTATGGTATTAGCTGAAGAATGTTGGGCAGGACGTTGGGAGAACTTCTTACTCTTCAATAAAAGTGCTATGGGGACTTACCATGCGAACAGACAGAGGAGGGTCTCCCTTTAGTCTCTCTTTGGCAAAATGCAGATAGAGTTTCTGACTGTTATTAAATCAGTTTCTAGAGGTTTTATCACATGATGTGACACATGCTCCAGTCATATGAAAGGCTCCCTTAATACTGTGAACCTATGTGTAATGCTCATGCCCCACAACGGTTTTCAATTATTCTAAACTTCAACCCTTCTGATCCATAGACAAGAGTCCTGCCCACTGACATAGACCTGTACCAGGCTTTGTTCGGAAATCTGGACCACTAACATAATACTAGTGAGCTTAGTTGGTGTGTGCCTGGAAAATAATAGCGACCTTTCCTGAATATGGCAGCATTTACATTTTCCACTGGTGGACATTTTACCTCTAGAGACCAAACTGAAAAACAGCTCTTATGATTAATTTCAAAAGCAGTACTGCTGCTTCTTCATTCTTATTGGAGTGGCTGCTTGCTGAGAGTGCTGCTTGAATAAAACATAGATTCACTCAATTCAATGCCTTTTGTTTTGTTGGGTTCCTAGTTCAGGTTTAAGAAGTGCAAAGCTGACAGACAATAATGAAGAAGTCAGGAAAAGGAAGACATTGGCTGAGATTTTCCAGTTTGACATTTAACTATGGTGTTGGATGGCATTGTACTGGTCATTCTCGATACAAAACAGATAATGTGCACACGTTAGTGAATCAGTTGGTGAGTGAGCTGGAATTTCTCAGCACTAGCAGGATCCTCTGGGGTTTTAGTCTAAGGTGCGAAGTTTAAAGGCCAGCTCCACACTACTTACGGTACAGTAATCCAGGCACTTTCCCTCAGCCTAGAGTGGCTACCCGTGGAAATGCAGTGATGCCTCCCTAGAGTCCAAGCTATCTCCCAGGTTCGCTAAACAATCCGTATTGATGCTGCACGAGGTCACCTAGAAAAGGTCCCCTTATCCGAACCTGTCAAGCCTCGGTTAAGATCGCAGCACAGGGCCAGTATGATGGGCGAGCACTGAGGACTGGAAAGCAGTTGCAGGGACATCCATCAGTGATCTCCTGCACTTTGTCAGAGTTAGTGGCACGCTGTTCTCTGCCACCTCACACTCACAGGGCCTTTACACACTCTGCTGCATAGTTTCATAGCTTCCAGGCCTCAACATCACAAGTGCAATGTGCACTCAAAGGCTCCCACCCGTGTCACTGTCTCAAACTGCTGACCCTTTCTGCCCACTGCGCTTCCCATTCATCTCACATGGTAATGCACGCTCACAAACAGTTCCTGCACCCATTCCCATTGCACTCAGTATTCCTTTTGTCACATTGCAGGAAACATTGGCTCACAAAGGTGCCAAAACCAGCAGGCAAGCAGAGCTGCCTATCAGGTTTCTCACCCATTGTGAGGAAAGAGCCATGGAGCTGGCTGTGTCAACAGGGACCATTGCTATGGTGACAGAGTGTCACCAATAGGTCAACCACCCAGTCAGCAACGTCACTATCTGAGATAATGGGAACTGCAGATGCTGGAGAATTCCAAGATAATAAAATGTGAGGCTGGATGAACACAGCAGGCCAAGCAGCATCTCAGGAGCACAAAAGCTGACGTTTCGGGCCTAGACCCTTCAAAACGTCAGCTTTTGTGCTCCTGAGATGCTGCTTGGCCTGCTGTGTTCATCCAGCCTCACATTTTATTATCTTGAACGTCACTATCTGCTCTGCTTAGATGTGTGAGCTCAATACTGCATAATGCATAAAGGAGTCTGGAAAAGGGTGGGCAAAGTTGTAAAGGACATTTGGAAATTAAAGCGAAGGCATGAAAAATATTGGCAAGTAAAACCAACAATGTTTTACTAACACAGTTATCACTCATTTGAAAAACATTCCAATGATGCGTTTTCATTTTTGCGTAGTTTGAAATTTGAGTTTGAGGTATTTCTTGATAGGTGCTGCTACCGTTATTCTTTTAATGCAGTTCCTGCAAATGTTGAATCTTAATTTAAAAGAAAGCAGACTGCAGTTTCAGTGCATTTCCTGATTCTCGGCTCAGTTGTCTCCCCACCCCGAACTTGTCTGTCACTGCTTTTCCCTCTTCTATCAGCTACTTCCATCAAACTCTGTGGGAGAGGGGCCGCTCATGAGGAGTAGAGACCTCGAGGGAAGTGGTGAGCAGGTTGTCGGGGAGGTGACAGGTGGAATCTTAGCAGTAAGAAGTAGAAAGTTCTGAAGAGTTAACTACGAATAAGTAAAGAAAGAGGATTTTGGGGCCAGTAAGCTTCAAGTCAACCAATAGGTTTTCAATGTGAATGTTCCAAGTGAGGAATATAATCAACACATCATTTACATGGTTTCTTATGGGAAAATGGTTTTCATTTAGCTAAACGATGGATAGCTGTACATAAAAAGCAAGATGATAACAAAAGAAACAGTGGTGCTAAGGGACCTGTGTGAAAATGGAGTAGATCACTATGATTATTAATTAATATTTGGTACTGTATTCATCAAAGACAGGGAAATTACAGACATTGCAGTCAGGGATGAGGGATGTGAAGTAGCAGAAAAAATTAATTTGGTGAGAGGAGCAGTTAAGGGATTTAACTTGTTTTTGAAATGGATAAGTCCTCGTCCTTCAAGAAAAAAGAATGTGAGTTATTTAATGCTTTGTTGATGTACTTCTCATTGTTGAATGCTGAAGATATATGACAAATGTGAAGCTTGCATCGTTGCTGGATATGTGATGGGGGAAGTCTGAGTTTTGACTGCCAGAAATTATTGGTGGTAATGTGCAGTTGAGGAGTGTGGGAAGTTAATGGTATGGTGGGTATGAGATTACTTTTGAAGATGCATTCACTCACCTTGGAGCATTAAGCTGCTTTAGCATTGCTGTAGATTTTCAGGGCTCCACCTGGGAATTCTGCTTCCTGGTGGCCTACTTGGGAGAGTGTCCCTTTAGGACCTCACAGCTCCCTTATGGAAATAGAACATCTCTTCTCCTGTTGACTTTCAGCGCTGCATCCAAGTTCCAAGGAATCCTGTCCCTGGTGTTTCACATTTTTACCTTCCGCTGGCAGCCAGTTTCACCTCAGGCCATCAATAGGAGCTTCCTTGTGAACACTGCAGCTCAGCCGTGAAAGTACAGGCTGCCTACAAGAGTAGGAGGCTAGTTGCAACATGTGCTACAAGATTCTCTGCTAAATGAGCAACGAATCAGTGGTACAGCTGCAATCGGCTGAACGCCATGATCGTATGTGATGCCTCAGATTAAGTTGTTATGTCAAACATCTTCCCTTCTGGAGTCAGAATTAAGTCACTGAATTACTCAACTCCATCTTTCATTCTTACCTGTGATGTGGCTATTGCTGGCAATCTAAGCACAAAAAGAGGAGTGGAACAAAAGCAGAAGTTGCTGGCAAAGCTCAGCAAGTCTGGCAGCATTGCACTGGGCTGGAGTCACGTGTGTCAAGCCAAGTAGGCTGTCCTTCGCCAAAAGATGTTCGGAAGTTCTTATGACAATTGGTTCATGGTTGTTTTACTATTACCAAGACCAGTTTTTGATTCCAGAACTATTACTTGATTTTAACTTCTACCAACTGCTATGGTGGGGTTTGAATGCATGAATGTTAGTCAAGGTCTCACAGTTAACCAGTCCAATGAGAGTACCACTGTCATCCCTATACCAATATGCCCAATTCCATTAGATGTGCATTATGAATGATTAAGAAAGTTGGTTAGAATGCTTATAATCCAAATGGCCTCTGGCCTTCCTTATTACTTACTTAAAATATTCCTTCTGTAGTATCTATCTTACTTCCTCAATACATTTCTTTTTGACTTGGAATAAATATACTTTATTGGCTCCAAAATAATTCCTGTGTTCAACTTTTTCAGTCAAAAAACTTTCTGATGAAGCTAACTATAGAGCATAGAAGAATGTCAAGCCCAGGCTATTACTTAGCTCTGGAACAGAGTGAAGTGTTGTCAGGCAAGCAAAGCATGTACAGGAACCTATGACTCACCACTTTTTAATGCGTTGATTCTGTGTATGTAGAATGCAATTTACAAGAAATAAATATAAAGGTCTGTACTGAAGGTCAATAATGAATTTTTAAATTTGCTTTAAGTTATGATTGTTGGCAATATTCTGTTTCCAACTCACTTCAAACGTTCTGCAGAAAAATTGAGCTCATTCAAAAACAGTTTAACAGTGACTGAGAGAGGAAAGAACTGAACTTGAGCTGCGTGTAGATTATGATGCAAGCAAGCTTGCAGGAGAACTGGCCTTTCTAGATACTGTGCAAAAGGGCAAAATTAATTTGTGTTTGCGACTGACAATAATAAGTTCTAAATTTGAAGTAATTAATTGTGATAATGAAATGAATGCAATCACTTGGAAAACAGGAAAGTGACACATCTTGACCTATCAAATATATATTCTGTGGGCGTTGTTTTAATGCAGAGATCGGGTTTTTAGAAGGTTATAGTGGCAGTCTGGGCTGAATTACAGTATGGGTTTTCAGGCATCAATATAATTAGAAAAAAAAAATTGATAGTAGTTTGAACCTTCCTGCAGGAATATGCACAAGTACAGTGGAATTGTGTATGCAAATTGGGCTTGCAGTTAGAATGTGGATTTGGCCATTCTGTGATATAAATTCTCATTATGTGTAGTTGTTTCAAACAACTCAAACATGGAATGTGCTTGGCCCAAGTTGCCTTTCTGTTTTGCAGAATTGTTTGTAGCTGGCCTTGTTGAAATAAATGATAATGTGAGTTAATTGAATCTCTCAAACTGTATTATATTAACATGTTAATTAAAACCTCACATTATATTTTCTGCGGGTATTTTGACTACATAGAAAAGGGAGGAACATGTATTTCACTAGACCCGTTTTCTAACAGTCACGCAGAGATGTTTAATTTGGGGGTACTATGCCACAGGTTGTACAATGTTCTGTCACCATGCCCACGCACCCTCCAATTCTTTTTTGAGAAGGACATACCTGGATGATTCTGTCTTTGGCCACTTGCCCAATTTATTTTCAATTTGCTCAGCGCCACTGCTTTCCCACCAACTTTCACAACAAGTGTCAGGTCTTAGGTGAAACCTGTTGAAAGCAAGTTGTCATCAGTAAATCATTCTTTTCTTCACTGAACATGCTGCCAGTTTCACAACAGTTAGACCTCTCTATAATTCTACATATGTGATGTGTATTAATTTTGAATAGCTTAAAATATGAAAAACATTTTGATCGTATGTTTTTAGAGAACTTTGCAATTTAAATTTTAAGCCATTTTTTTCCAGTTGAGGAACATATTATTAAACGATATACTTGCCACCTCATCCTGAGGTGGGTTTTGGAAAAGTTTAGAGGAAAATGGGCCAAATGCAAGCAAATGGGACTAGCTCAGGTTAGAAAATGGTATCGGCATGGATGAATTGTGTGAAGGGTCTGTTTCTGTGCTGTATGATTCTATGACTAAATGCTGAAGCCTTCTGTCAGTAGTTCAGTGATGTGTTGTGAGGATGCTGAAAGACTGGCACAAATTGGATAATAATTATGAGCTGTATTTGACCAGTGCCCATTGAGCCTACCCTGTTTGTACCCTGTATCTGACGTAGAAGATCCTTCAGAGCAAACAATGAACCGAAGTCACCAGGTACCCATTCTGGGCTCATTGTCAAGTTTTTTGTGGCATCAGTTTGTTCAGTGTATTGGGTAAGATAGAAAGCTGAATGGTAATGAGGTGAGTTGGGCCTCTTTAACAAGCAATATTCTCCCCCAGTTGGCAACTTACTGTGGCTGAGCAAGAAACTCTCAACAGTGCTTGCAAAGAACATGAAAGATGGCATAAGATAACTCTGGCATCGATATCAGCCACACAGCACTTGTCTCTGAATTCTGCCACAAAGTTTGCCACAGTCTGTGTTTCTCAGACCACCCTTTGATTTTTGCAAACATTGTCTCTTGGGCTTTCCACTTGCATGCTCCCGGGTAGGGTGCATTGCTTGTTGAGGGTATAAATCACATATTGGCATGAATCAGTGTGTAAATCATATTCCAGAACATCCAGTTGACATTTGAGAAATTTACTCCAAACTTCTCCATTATAAGTGAGGGCAGGGTGTGGAAGACCCTCACTGAGTGGTAGAAAGAGATCTATCAGACAGGACCCTAAAGGCTGGATGCATTCTGGTGGTTCAGAAAGTGGGTATCGGCAAAACTAATCATGACTGCACAGAAGGCTACAGCTCACCTAGGTACATTGGAATGCTGCTCCCGCACTTTGCAAAGGCCAAGAATAGAATGAAGGGAGCAATGAAGCAGTGCATAGAGGTAAAGGTAATTCCACAACCTCGGTGGGTCACTGACGAGGCGAAAGCGATACTGTTGGTACTCTCCACACTGGATGTGCATCAACCATTTGGAATGTGAAAGGAATGTTGCCAGGAGATATGCCATCATTCAGTCCTGTCTACAGAACCTTTTTGTTTGATTTTCTGCGTTGTTTTTTTCACACTGGAATGTCCTTGCTGGTTAAATTTTAATAAATCAAGGCAGTGAAAACTCCTTTCGGGGAAGTATCCATTTTAGGAGATGACTGAAAACTTTTACTGTATGGTGTGAAGACATTTAGCATGAACCCCTTACAAAAGTCTTTCATTGTGGATTTATGATAGATCTGTTACATGAGTTCTTGGTTGCCATACAATGACCAAAGTCTTTCATTGTCACACAGGTAACAAAAAAGACTGATCTGACTATTGGCAATGTCAGCAAACCCAGGGAGCAATTGTTCTATAAATAGTATGGTTTGTTCCTGAGCTCTGAGGAAAAAAGTTCTCCCTTTACAAGTAATCTGAACTTGGATATTTGTACTGAGTGATTTCAAGTGAAACTTGTAGAATTAGTTTTAGTTTCCTTATCTCCTGGCATTTAAAACAATGATATTCCTTGTTCCGAATACCTGTAATTCCAGTTTATGAAAAACAATTAATGTTGAGAGCACATTGACTCGCATACTGCTACTCGTCCACAAGCACCAAAACAAGTCTTTTCCCACGCTTATACAATATCACCTGCAGACAGTAATGAATCTGCTTATTAAACACTTTCGTACTTCACTTGAAATGTTAAGCTATGGATGGCTGATTGTTTAAAATGGCTGCTGTTAATTTCTGTACTAGGGATAACAAAGTGTGGAGCTGGACGAACACAACAGGCCAAGCAGCATCTTTGGAGCACAAAAGCTGACATTTTGGGCCTCGACCCTTCATCGGAAATTCTAGGCCCGAAACGTCAGCTTTTGTGCTCCTCAGGTGCTGTTTGGCCTGTTGTGTTCATCTAGCTCCACACTTTGTTATCTCAGATTCTCCAGCATCTGCAGCTCCCATTATCTCTGATACAATTTGCTGGATTAGGTCCTTTGTCTGCCTCACTATGGAGTGAAATTTAAAACCTCAAATACTGAAGCTACCCAATGTTGCCGAGAAAGCCCATACTCTGAAGCAATCTTCCAGCTTCAGGGAGACCAGTTGGCTCTGTTTTGTTTTAGAATGTAATTACAGAAAATCCATCTATTTACGATTTATTTGGCCAGCAATTGCATCATCGGAGTTTGAAAGCTCTGCCCTGCTTGATTGGCAATGCAGCTGTACAGACTTCAGCACTGATTAGTGCTTGTTCCGTTTTGATTTGCAATTCCTCAAGTGTACTTTTATCTGTTTTTAGTCAATTTTTGAAAATTTCAGTTTGTTTACGATTCAAAACTGCAAAATGTCATTACAGTGTAAGAACTTTTATAAAGGAGAAGCCCCTGGCCAGCGTTCATTGCCTGTCCGTAATAGCCCTTGAGACGGTAGTGGTGAGCTGCCATCTTGAACTGCTGCAGTCCACATGCTACGGGATGACTTACAATGCTGTTTGGGAGGTAGTTTCAGGATTTTGATGCAGTAGCAGCGCTAAAATAGTTGAAATTTTGAATTTTAGAAAGGATGATACTGCAGTAAGTATAATTTGAGAATTGGCCTGTCGTTTTCAACAAATGACCAGTTGAACCAGAGTTTACAGAAAACCTGCAAAATGGCAAACAGACGAGCGGGCTTTAGATTAGGGCATGAGCCTGTCACTGGCATGTTCAGGCCCACTTCTGCAATGAGTTTGAGTAATGGGAGAGACATGGGATGTTTCAACTGCCCTTTGCCCAAATGATGCCCTTTAGGGAGCAACTCTATCATGTGCCTTTTGCTAGGCCCCGATGCTAACTGGTGGCTCTTCGACACTGTCTTGCCTCCCCTCGTCTACTGCACAAAGGCACTCCCACCCCCCCGATCCCCCCAGACTTATCCGTGTGATCCCCATCCCTCATCACTGGGTCCCAAAAGCCTGGCCCTAGAGTATTCCAGGATGCATCTGGGTCCGTCATTGGGTATCGTCTCCATGGCCTAGTCCTGCTGGCTTGCCAAGAGCTGGCAGCTCTGTAAGGCACGACTTCCTCCTGGAGACAGAAATTTAAGCCTCGTACAAGTTAAAACATCATACCCCGAAAAATTTGAATGGGGCAAACGAGCAAAGAGGATACAGGCCTATCCCAGACTGGGCTGTAAAGAGACTGCTTTCAGGGTAAAGCCCAGCCTGAGAAAGCTGGCAACATTTTAACAATTAATAAATGAGTTATACATGTTTTTAAAGTTTACCAGATGGAAATTTAGTTTTACAAAGAAGCATTGTACACTGTTTTCAAATTGTCAAAACGAGTGATATAATTCATAGTAAGCGTGTACAGGAATACACAATGTTGCAGTAATTGTACAGTAATTTTGCATTGAATTACCTTGATATTACAATAATGAAACAGGACATTTGCGCCCAGTAGTTAGTGTTATTAATTTCCATCTTCGGAGTCATCCTTCTTTCTTGTGACTTACCTGTTTCCATTAACCATTTTTCTCTCCATTGCATTCAACCAACTTTTTAAACTGCATCTACAAATCAGTGTTTGCATTAGAATAAAATAGGATCCCTACAATCTGAAAACCGCTATTCAGCCCAACAAGTCCGCACCGACTGTCCGAAGAGCATTCCACCCAGACTCTCTCACCTACCCTGTCACTGTAACTCTGCATTTAGACAATCTATCTAACCTACGCATCCTTGGCCACAGTGGGCAACTTAGCATGGTCAATCCATCTAACCTGCTCATCTTTGGACAGTGTGAAGAAACCAGAGCACCTGGAGGAAACCATGCAGACACAGAGAGAATGTGTAAACTGCACACAGACATTCGCTTAATGCTAGAATTGAATCTGGGTCCCCTGTGCTGTGAAGCTGCAGTGCTGACCACTGAGCCACCAGACGAAAGGAAGTTGCCAGAAAAAGTGGTAAACCTGAGGATCAGGAACAACTTAGACTGGAGCAAAAGATGGCCAAGAAATTGATAAAGAGAAAAGAGAATCGGAATGCAAGCTGTTGGCAACATAAAAGTAGTCTCAAAAAGCTTTTTGTAAATAAATGAAAAGTAAAAGATTAGCAAGGACAAATGCTGCTCCATTACAGGTTGAGACAGGATAATTCAGAATGGAGAACAGGGAAATGTCGGAGAAATTAAACAGTTACTTGATGTCTGTCTTCTCAGATACAGAATATATCTTAGAAATGTTAGGGAGCTGAGGGACTATAAGTAGTTCGTACTAATAAGAAGGTAGTGCTCCAAAAACTTAACTTGATTGAAGGCTCTGAATGAGCTGCATCTCCCAGAGTGTTGAACAAGATGGCAAGAGAGATGACAGATGCTTTGTATTTATCTTTGAAAGTTTTATTGATTCTGGAAAGGTTACTGATGTCTGGAAAGTGGCAAATGTAACTGAATATTTGAGAAGCAAGGCAGAGAGATAAAATAAAGCACAACAGATTTGTTAAGTCCGACTATTTTCCCTCTTGCTGAATTCAAAGTATTGTAAAGAATGTGATAGCTAGACATTACATTGTGGAGCTGGAGGAACAAAGCAGGCCAGGCAGCATCACAGGAGCAGGAAAGTTGATGTTTTGGGTATGATTGAGCAGAATCTGGACCGACTTAAGAAATTTGGCAAACTTACTGATGTTTTTTGAGAATGTTACCTGTAATATAGGTAAAGGAGAACTAGTGGGCATGGTGTATTTGGATTTTCTAAAAGCTTTTGATAAATTGCCACACAGGAAGTTAGAGCAGTCAGGATTTGGGGTAATATACACTTCTGGATATAGGATCGGATAACATGCAGAAAACAGAGAGCGGGATAACAAGCTGTGACCAATGGGGTACTATAAGGATCAGTTCTATGATCACAAATGTTTACAATCTAAATAAATGATTTGGATATAGGGATCAAATTGTAACATATTTAAATTTTGTGGTGCCAAAAAACTGAACGGCAATTAATGTTATGATGAACCTTCAAGGACAGCCTAATTGAATAGACCAAGTTTCAACATGACAGAAAATAACAAAGACAGAGGATTCTGAAATGGTGAGAGAATGGAAATGCTACTGTCCTAATGGATCAGATGTTCTTGTTCTTGAGACACTAAAAGCTGGCATGCAAGTGGAGCAAACCATGAGGAACACAAACAGCATATTAGCTGTCATCTCAGGAGACTTGAGTAAAGGAGTGAAGGTGTCTTGCTGCAGTTATATAGAGCCTTGGTGAGACTGGAGTATGTATTGTTTTAGAACATAGAACATAGAACAGTACAGCACAGAACAGGCCCTTCAGCCCACGATGTTGTGCCGACCATTGATCCTCGTATGCACCCTCAAATTTCTGTGACCATATGCATGTCCAGCAGTCTCTTGAATGTCCCCAATGACCTTGCTTCCACAACTGCTGCTGGCAACGCATTCCACTCTCTCACAACTCTCTGTGTAAAGAACCCGCCTCTGACATACCCTCTAGACTTTCCTCCAACCAGCTTAAAACTATGACCCCTCGTGCTAGCCTTTTCTGCCCTGGGAAATAGTCTCTGGTTACCAACTCTATCTATGTCTCTCATTATCTTGTATACCTCAATTAGGTCCCCTCTCCTCCTCCTTTTCTCCAATGAAAAAAGTCCGAGCTCAGTCAACCTCTCTTCATAAGATAAGCCCTCCAGTCCAGGCAGCATCCTGGTAAACCTCCTCTGAACCGTCTCCAAAGCATCCACATCTTTCCTATAATAGGGCGACCAGAACTGGACGCAGTATTCCAAGTGCGGTCTAACCAAAGTTTTTTAGAGCTGCAACAAGATCTCACGACTCTTAAACTCAATCCCCCTGTTAATGAAAGCCAAAACACCGTATGCTTTCTTAACAACCCTGTCCACTTGGGTGGCCATTTTAAGGGATCTATGTATCTGCACACCAAGATCCCTCTGTTCCTCCACACTGCCAAGAATCCTATCCTTAATCCTGTACTCAGCTTTCAAATTTGACCTTCCAAAATGCATCACCTCGCATTTATCCAGGTTGAACTCCATCTGCCATCTCTCAGCCCATCTCTGCATCCTGTCAATGTCCCGCTGCAGCCTACAACAGCGCTCTATACTGCCAACGACACCTCCAACCTTCGTGTCATCTGCAAACTTGCTGACCCATCCTTCAATCCCCTCATCCAAGTCATTAATAAAAATTACAAACAGTAGAGGCCCAAGGACAGAGCCCTGTGGAACACCACTCACCTCTGACTTCCAGGCAGAATATTTTCCTTCTACTACCACTCGCTGCCTTCTGTTGGCCAGCCAATTCTGTATCCAGACAGCTAAGTTCCCCTGTATCCCATTCCTCCTGACCTTCTGAATGAGCCTACCATGGGGAACCTTATCAAATGTCTTGCTGAAGTCCATATACACCACATCCACAGCTTGACCCTCATCAACTTTTCTAGTCACATCCTCAAAGAACTCGATAAGGTTTGTGAGGCATGACCTGCCCCTCTCAAAGCCGTGTTGACTGCATTTAATCAAGCCATGCTCTTCCAGATGGTCATAAATCCTGTCCCTCAGAATCCTTTCTAACACCTTGCAGACGACAGACGTGAGACTTACTGGTCTGTAATTGCTGGGGATTTCCCTATTTCCTTTCTTGAAGAGAGGAATTACATTTGCCTCTCTCCAGTCCTCAGGTACAAATCCAGTGGAGAGCGAGGATGCAAAAATCTTCGCGAGTAGCGAAGCAATTGCATTTCTCGCTTCCCAAAGCAGCCGAGGACAAATCTGGTCCGGGCCTGGCGACTTGTCAATCTTAATGTTTGACAAAATTTTCAGCACATCAGCTTCCTCTATCGCTATCCATTCCAGCATGCACACCTGCTCTTCAAAGGTTTCATTCACTACAAAGTTCGTTTCTTTCATAAAGACAGAAGCAAAAAACTCATTTAGGGCTTCCCCTACCTCCTCAGACTCCACACACAAGTTCCCTATGCTATCCCTGATCGGCCCTACTCTTTCTTTAACCATTCTCTTATTCCTCACATAAATGTAAAATGCCTTTGTGTTCTCCCTAATCCGTTCTGCCAAGCCTTTCTCGTGCCCTCTCCTGGCTCTCCTCAGACCATTTTTGAGTTCTTTCCTCGCCTGCCTGTAATTCTCTAGAGCTGAGCTTGACCCTAGCTTCCTCCACCTTATGTAAGTTACCTTCTTCCTTTTCACAAGAAGCTCCACTGCTCTCGTCATCCAAGGTTCCTTTATCTTACCCCTTCTTGCCTGTCTCAGAGGGACATATTTACTCATCACTCGCAACAACTGTTCCTTAAACAGTCTCCACATGTCTATAGTGCCTTTACCATGGAACAATTGCTCCCAGTCCATGCTTCCTAACTCATGTCTAATTGCATCATAGTTTCCTCTTCCCCAATTAAATATTCTCCCATTTTGCCTAATCCTCTCCTTCTCCATAGCTATGTAGAATGTGAGGCAGTTATGGTCACTATCACCAAAATACTCTCCCACCACAAGATCTGATACCTGCCCTGGCTTGTTTCCGAGCACCAAGTCTAGAATGGCCTCTCCCCTCGTCGGCCTGTCAACGTACTGAGTTAGGAAACCCTCCTGAACACACCTTACAAAAACAGCTCCATTCAAATCTTCTGCTGGAAGGAGGTTCCAATCAATATTGGGAAAGTTAAAGTCACCCATTACAACAACCCTACTGCGTCCACACTTTTCCAAAATCTGTCGACCTATGCTTTCTTCAATCTCCCTGCTGCTATTGGGGGGCCTGTAGTAAACCCCTAACGAGGTGACTGCTCCCTTGCTGTTCCTAATTTCCACCCATACTGACTCAGTAGGCAGATCTTCCTCGACAATGGAAGCTTCTGTAGCTGTGATACCCTCTCTGATTAGTAGTGCTACACCCCCTCCTCTTTCTCCCCCCTCCCTATTCTTTTTAAATGTTCTAAACCCTGGAACATCCAGCAACCATTCCTGCCCCTGAGAAACCCATGTCTCTGTTATGGCCACAACATCATAGCACCAGGTACTGATCCATGCTCTAAGTTCATCACTTTTATTCCTGATACTCCTTGCGTTAAAGCAAACACACTTTAACTGATCCCTTGGTTCCTTCCCAGGAAAATCCTTCCCACTAGCTGGTCTACCTCTTGCTATTGCCTCACCTGCATCAACTCTCACCTCCGGTATACAGCTCAGGTTCCCACCCCCCTGCCATACTAGTTTAAACCCTGTTGAACTACTTGAGCAAACCTTCCACCCAGGACATTGGTCCCCTTCCAGTTCAGATGCAACCTGTCCTTCTTGTACAGGTCCCACCTTCCCCAGAAGGCATCCCAATTATCTACATATCTGAAGCCCTCCCTCCTACACCAGCTGCGTAGCCACGTGTTAAGCTGCGCCCACTCCTTGTTCCTCACCTCGCTATCTCGTGGCACCGGTAGTAAACCAGAGAACACTACTTTGTTCGTCCTGCTTTGCAGCTTCCATCCTAACTCCCTGAAATCACTTTTTATATTCTCAATCCTTTTTCTGGCCATATCATTAGTGCCAATATGTAACACAATTTCTGGCTGTTCGCCCTCCCCTTTTAGAACCTTATACACCCGATTGGAGACGTCCTGAACCCTGGCACCAGGGAGGCAACATACCTTCCGGGAATGCCGATCCTGACCACAAAATCTCCTGTCGATTCCCCTAGCTATAGAGCCCCCTACCACGAGTACTTTTCTATTCTGCCCCCTTCCCTTCTTTACCACAGTGTCAGTCTCAGTGCCAGAGAACTGACTACTATGGCTTTCCTCTGGTAGGTCATCCACCCCCAGCAGTATCCAAAACGGTATACTTATTGCTGAGGGGAATGCCCACAGGGGATCTCTGCACTGTCTGTCTGTCCCCTTTCCTCCCCCTAACTGTAACCCATCTATCCTTGTCCTGAGCCTTAGGAGTGACCAACTCCTGGTAACTCCTCTCAATTACCCCCTCTGCCTCCTGATATATATGGTCACTGCTTTCCTTCCCGGCTGCCCCTCTGGTCCTCGTCACTTCCTCCGCTGCTCCCGCTCCTTCTGTGAAAAAGAAAACACCGCTGCCCGCTACCGGTAAGTAATTTTAAAAAAACTGCCTTACCTTCGCTGCAGTCTTCCGGGTTCATCTTACCTCCGCTGCTGCTCGCCTTATAATGAAAGAGATTGGAGTAGACTGTTTGCAAGTAAGGGGATGACTGGCAAGTGGGAGGCTTTCAAAAGTGTGATAACAAGAGTTCAGAGGCGGTATGTTAAGACCATAAGGCCATAAGACATAGGAGTGAATGTAAGGCCATTCGGCCCATCGAGTCCACTCTGCCATTTAATCATGGCTGATGGGCATTTCAACTTCACTTCCCTGCACTCTCCCCGTAGCCCTTAATTTCTTGCGAGATCGAGAATTTATCAATCTCTGCCTTGAAGACATTTAACGTCCCGGCCTCCAGTGCGCTCCGTGGCAATGAATTCCACAGGCCCACCACTCTCTGGCTGAAGAAATGTCTCCTCATTTCCATTCAAAATTGACCCCCTCTAATTCTAAAGCTGTGCCCACGGGTTCTAGTCTCCCCACCTAAAGGAAACAACTTTCCAGCGCCCACCCTTTCTAAGCCATTCATTATTTGAAAGTTTCTATTAGATCTCCCCTCAACCTTCTAAACTCTAATGAATACAATCCCAGGATCCTCAGCCATTCATCGTATGTTAGGCCTGCCATTCCAGGGATCATCCATGTGAATCTCTGCTGGACATGCTCCAGCGCCAGTATGTCCTGCCTGAGGTGTGGGGCCCAGAATTGGACACAGTATTCTAAATGGGGCCTAACTAGAGCTTTATAAAGTCTCAAAAGCACATCACTGCTTTTATATTCCAACCCTCTTGAGATAAATGAAAATATTACATTTGCTTTCTTAATCACGGACTCAACCTGCAAGTTAACCTTTAGAGAATCCTGGACTAACACTCCCAGATCCCTTTGTACTTCTGCTTTGTGAATTTTCTCACCGTTCAGAAAATAGTCCATGCCTGTATTCTTTTTTCCAAAGTGCAAGACCTCACATTTGCTCACGTTGAATTTCATCAGTCATTTCCTGGACCACTCTCCCAAACTGTCTAAATCTTCCTGCAGCCTCCCCACCTCCTCAGTACTACTTGCCAGTCCACCTAACTTCATATCATTGGCAAACTTCACAAGAATGCCCCCAGTCCCTTCATCCAGATCATTAATATATGAAGTGAACAGCTGCGGCCCCAACACTGAACCCAGTGGGACGCCACTTGTCACCACTTGTTCTTATTAGCTTAAAGGTAAGGTTGGTAGGAGTATGGAGCTATGGATGAATAAAGGCTCTGGTCGAGAATAAGAAGGAGGCACATGTTAGGACTAAGCAACTGGGATCAAGTGAACCTCTTGAAGAGTACAAGGGGTATAAGGGCATTTTTAGGAGGGAAATCAGAAGGGCAAAGATAGCCTTATCTGCCAAGGCTAAGGAGACTCCAAAAAGATTTTTCAGTAAAATAAGAGCAAAAGAGCAACTAAGGAGAGGCTAGGATCCCTTAAAGATCCGTGAGGTTGTCGATGTGTCGAACCACAGAAAATGGGAGCGATATTAAATGGATAGTTCGTGTCAATATTTACTGTGGAGAAAGATATATAGGCTAGAGAACTCAGAAATAAATATTGATGTATTGAAAACAGTCCACATTACAGAAGAGGAGGTGATGGAGGTTTAAAAAAATGTGAAAGTAGATAAATCTCTGAGACCTGTTCAAGTATATCCCAGGACATTGTAGAAAGCTAGGGAAAAAATTACGGAGCCCCTAGAGGAGATATTATAACATGTACAGCTAGGGGTGAGGTGCTGGAGGACTAGAGGGTAGTTAATATTGTGCGTTTATTTAAGAAAGGCTATACGGGGAAATGAGGCAACTGTAGACTGGTGAGCCTGACATCAGTGGTAGGAAAATTGTTGAGAGAGGATTCTAGGATAGGATAAACGTGCATTTGGAGAGGCAAGGACTAATGGCTTTGTGGATAGAAAATCGTGTCTCTCAAACTTGACTGAGTTTTTTTTGAGGATGTAACAAAATAAACATGAGGGCAGCAGAGTAGACATTGTATACATGAACTTTAATGAAGCCTTTGGCAAGGTTCCACTTGGTAGAGTGCTCAGTAAATTTATACCATATGGGATTCAAGGAGACCTTGCCAGTTGGCACAAAATTGACTTTATGGTAGCAGACATAGGGTGGTGTTGAAGGGCTATTTCCAGACTGGAGGCCAGTGACTAATAGTGTCCGTAGGGATCAGTGTTGGTCCGCTGTCCGTAACATTTATATCATTGATTTGGATGAGAATTTAGGAAGTATGGTTGTTGAGTTTGTGGATAACACCAAAATTGGTGATATAATGGACAGTGAAGAACTTATCAAAGTTTAGAAAGGGATCTTGATCAATTAGGCCAGCAGGCTAAGAAGTGACATATCGTGTTTAATTTGGATAAATGCGAGGTGTTGCATTTAGTAAGATGAGCAAGGGCAAGACTTATAAGAGTTAAACAGTGAGGCCTAGCACAGGGACACAGTCCCTTGAACGTTGTGCCACAGTTAGACAGGGTAATGAAGAAGGCATTTGGCATGATTGCCTTAATTGCTCAGACCATTGAGAAGTGGGGTTGTGCTTTGTACAGGATGTTAGTGAGGCCACTTTTGGACTACTGTGTATCATTCTGGTCGCCCTGCTATACAAGGATGTAATTAAATTGAAGAGGGTTCAGAAAAGATTCACCAGGATGTTGCTGGAAATGGAAGATTTGAGTTATAAGGAGAGGCTACAGAGGTTAGGACTTCTTTTCACTGGAGCATATGAGGCTGAAGGACGACCTCATAGAGGTTTATAAAATCATGAGGGGTATGGATAAGGTGAACAGCAAAGCTCTTTTCACTAGGGTAGAGGAGTTCAAAACTGGAGGGCATAGGTTTAAGGTGAGAGGGGAAGATTTGCAAGGGACTTGAAGAACAACTTTTTCACAGAGGGTGGTTCGTACGTGGAATGAACTGCCAGATGAAGTGTAATTACAACATTTAAAAGATGTTTGGACAGGTACATGATTGGGAAAGTTTTGAGGGATATGGGCCAAACCCATGCAAATGGGATTAGTTGAGTTTGGAAAACGTGGTCAGTACAGACGAATTGGAATAAAGGTCTGTGTTTGTGCTGTATGATTCTGTGTGGTTGCCACGGGAGTGCAACAGAGTGCAGTGACGGAGGTAACTGATAAGTTGATTTTGAGAGGCCAGGAGGAGAAGGTTGAAAGGGTGGTTTTCACCTTGAATATCTCCGGTAAGCACGACAAACCCTGAAAGATGCCATCAACCCTTTAACTGACACTAGCCTGCAGTATAAGTCTGGTGCTTAGCATGGTGCTCTGCCCGCAGCAAGTAAATCATTGTAAGGGCAGAATGAGATCTTGGGTAAGGGCCATAGAATGTGCAAAGTCTCTGTTGCCTCCTCTAAAATAGGCGAAAGTTGGGCGCAATGTACACTGCCCTTTGTGAGACTCTTCCCAACCTTTAGACATATTAGGTGTTGTGGGGAGGGTGGGGGGGGGGGTGACCCATAAAGTCCAGCCCCATGAGTATTCTATTCAACCATTGTGAGCCTCAGAGCAGAGCCCATGTCAGATGTTTCCACCTGACATCCTCAGTACATATTTACAGAAGAGATTGTGGAACACCAGTCAGGAGAAGTAGCTTTGTCCAGACATATCAAGGTATAAATCTAAATTCCAATGAAATTTAACTGTCTCAGCGCAAACTGAAAACTTAAACTGGAAACTTTTTTCCATTTACTGAGTTTAGCCAAAGCATTGGTTAACTCAACACAATTGTCAAAAGATTTATGACTTCATTAATTCAGTATAAACATATTGAAGGTGTCTGCTTTAGGTCATGAACAAATGTGATTGGCAGCTTTTGTCAGAAATACAAGCCATTATTAAAACATGACCAAACGGCGCAACTTTTTTTAAAAGTTTTTTTGGAAGTATCTAGCCTTGCACACTCTGATCTAAGATGGGATCTGCTGATCTTTCATCCGTCCATTGTTTCTTTTATCTCTCCTTGTACATTTGATATTTTACTCTTAGTTGCATTTTTATGGAAAAACGTTGATCATTGTCTTGGCGATTAAAAACATCAAAGATGTTTAGCCCTCGTAATAGCTGCTTGCCGTTGTAATCTGTACCATTGAAGTTGTCAGTTTCTGAAGAGGCCATGACAAGCCAGAAAACACTATGTACAACAATCGTGGAGTAATGCTTGTTCTGTCCAATATGCATCAGAGTTGAGATTAGAATGTAAGTGTGTAGAATGTGCAGAGAAACTGAGGTTTGCGGAGGTTGTATGTATCAAACAATGATTCTCAAAGTATTGCAAATGGCATTAAGTGATCAAATTACTGCATTTTGCAAACAAACAACACTGGGACAGGCAAAAACCTTGACTACAACATGAGCAAACTTGGACTCTTAAACAAACATAAACCCCCTTGGGGTACTTCCAATAAATAGTAATAGCATAGCTGCTCTTAGATAATAGTTCTGGGTGAGAACCTCTGCCACATGATGTAACATATGATCTGTACTGCTGATTGCCATCATCCAGTCTAAACCACTGAGCTGGGTAGTTCCTTTCTATTTGTGGTAAGAAACACAGGTCTTTCTCCTTCCGGTAGCACTATCAGGTTGAAGAATCAAAGCAAAACTCACTTTCATGTTTATGGATTTTGACCATTGAGGGAATAACCTTTTCTCACATATCCCTTCTCTCACCTGCTAATGCATACTTGTTGCAAACCTTCCAGGAAGTTCAGCCTGTGACAGCTTAAGCACACCCATCAGACTGATATAAGTTCCAAAGTAGCTGATGCTAAGAGGACATGAAAAGGGCAACACATTCCTTGGGCCATCAGTAGCAAGCTCCCAATGTTACCCACCGCAGGAGAGACAGAAACGTAAAAAACTGCAAGTGGAAGAGATCATAGAGGCTGTAAAACCAAGTGAAAAGAATGCAGTGGCAACAGATTGGATTAGATAGGCACTGCATCACTCCAGATCAGGCTGAAGACAGCACCAGTTTCACCAAGATTGAGAGCAGAGAACACCAGTTTTTGGATTTGCTTTTTGTTTGGGGTGTGTGTGGCAGTTACATTTTTGATATGTGCAAGGTATTACTAATCAGCACATGAAGTATTTGTATGCACGCGTTTCCTACTTATTAGGCAATTATATCTGATAATGATTAAGAATCTATTGGAGAGTTTCAGTTTTGGTGAGTGAGAGTTTTCTTGTTAAAGTGGGGAATTGCCTGATGCATTCTCACTATAACGTGCAGGGTGAAGCAGCTTCGATGTCATGCTCATAAGAAATGTAAAGAGTGTAATTGTTGTACGAAGGACCGAGCTGACTGAATTGAAGTTGAATGGGACTGATTTCTCCAGGGAGCTCCACTTCACTGTGCTCTGCTGTCCTATTATGTCCTGGTGGATACAGATTTCATTTATGCTATCACCTTTAGAAAGCCAGCTTTTAAAACAAAGTGCTGCATTCGTGACGTAAATGCACTTCTGTGAAGGAAAGATCTGATGTTTGTAGTTAGCCTGGACATTCAGTGTTAGTGCCTGGACATTCTGGTTTTCTTTGTCAGTAGGAACAGAGTCTGCAGTCTTCCCTTTAAACATCACCACCTTATACCACCCCCACGTCTTGCATCATTGCCCTCCATGCCCAGCTGACCTGTGATACCCTCCCTGCCTTTTATCTGGTTCATTTTTAGTGGTTGGAAGTGTCTTTGCATCCTCCTTCTGCTCCAGTCAGACATGGTCTGAACTGGTGCCATTTGAATGAAGTCCAAGATTCAACTTGGTAAATGCTCCCTGCTGGTGTTGATGGATGGGAATCTACTTCCCAGTTTTACCCATCCCAGAAACAAACTCCAAATTAAAATTCATCAATGGGATTTCCCATAAAGTTTGAATTCTTTAATGCTAGAAATAATTCAGAAATATTCTCAAATAAATACAGACACAGTTATTAGAGCATTCAGTGACTGTATTGGAGTTGACATCTCATAATTCTGCTTGTCTTGAGAGTAGTGTAGTTGGGAGTGTTCGTTCACTGGTTATGGTAGTTCTGTCTGACCCCTTGGTCCTAAGTGTTGGATATTGCTATTAAAGAGTAAGAATTCTTCTTAAATTGCAAATCCCCTCCATTTTTCCCACTCTGCAGTGTACAAAAATAAGTATTGAACCACTCTACCTTCCACAGAAGATAGAACGTTTGGAGACACTAGTATGAGCTGCAGTCTAACTACATTCTGATACAAGCAACAGTCTATTTGCAAGAGACAATGAGGTCCAGTACTGTTCCTGGTTATATGTTGGAACTTGCATTTTATATCCTTAGTGTGATTTCCAGTGTGTGGGATCTGAAAAAACAGAACTCCATTCGTAACACTGCAGAAATTAACCCAAATGGGATTTGGCATTGCCAGAACTATACATCCATTCATGGGAAATATTGTCAATCATGTTTTGTAGGCAGAGAGATTTTGAAAAATAGATTTCATAGCAAGTGACGAAGATGAAGAACATCATGGAAGCTATAAAGAATAGAGTTAAAGCATTTTAGATTGAAAGCCGCTTCAGTAATGCTCCTCTTCAGATGGGACAAACGAAGCAAAAACCTGCCACTTATATGTTGTTTTCCTTGCAGTAAAGGTCATTTTAATGACTTCCTGTCAGGTAGACTTTCGATGGAAAGGAACATTTCTCTACCAATTTGTTGACAGAGAAACTTTCCTGAAATCTAGGAGGAAAATCAATTTGCAGATGTGGTGCAGTAATGTTCTGTGTTTGATCAGTTTAATTGCTGTATGTCTTATGTCATTCAGATATGTATATGTCAAATGTTGCATCAAATAGCAGTGCATTTTTATGCAAGGCTGAGCTCTTTTTTGGCAATATTTAGATTGACAGAGTCAAAATGAAGCCGAAGATGTCAAACTCGTGCATTTAATTGCACTCTCTCTTGACAGGTTTTGCAATTGGAAATAGTTTGAGTCTCAGAATATGAGTGAGCAGAAAAAAGCAGTGCTGATTGAGCAGAAAGTGATATATATTTTTAGTCTAAATGCATTTGAAACTTGCAATTCTTAAATTTCTTGTCAGAAAGTAAATTAAAAAATCAGTGTGGGAATTATAGATTCAAAGGAGTGCTGCATGAAGGCTTCAGAAATTAAGTTTTTGAGACACCACAACTGTAAAATGATGAATATATGTATGTAACGCAAGTTTGGAGCAATTAATTTAAATTTGGGATGCGAGACTGAAGTTCCAATCCATTGGTAAGAGTTGAAAGTGTTGTGACATGTTGCACAGTAGGGGACAGTGCTAGATGCAAATTCTCCCAACTCCAGTTCCGAACCATGAAGTTGATGTTTCAGTTCTTGAAAAAGTTTGAGAAACTGGATTGCTTTCCTGCTTCCGAAATCTACTCTTCAGGAGAGCAGTTTGGTCATAACATAAAAGTAGAAATGTTCTACTTTTTTATTTCCTTTGCCTACATACCATACAAAAAAACAATGCTGGCAAGGCTGGCATTTGATCCCCAGGAGCTGATTGCTTTTCTGGGCCATTTCAGAGCTTACTTAAAAGTAAAGCACCATGCTGTGGTATCAGAGATAATGGGAACTGCAGATGCTGGAGAATTCCAAGATAATAAAATGTGAGGCTGGATGAACACAGCAGGCCCAGCAGCATCTCAGGAGCACAAAAGCTGACGTTTCGGGCCTTTGTGCTCCTGAGATGCTGCTTGGCCTGCTGTGTTCATCCAGCCTCACATTTTATCACCATGCTGTGGTTGTTCGGCCACATCAGGTAAAAATGGTAGATTTCCTTCAGAAAAGAGAATTACTGAACGAGATGTTGTTTCACTCAATTGTAGTTAGTTAGCTCAGCTGGCTGAATGGCAAGTTTGTGATGTGGAGTGATGCCAACAGCACAGATTCAATTCCTGAGGTTGCAATTAAGGCCCTGCCTTCTCAAAATGCCTCCCTTGCCTGAGGCACGGTGACCCTCAGGTTGAACGTACCACCAGTTGACTTTACCCATTAAGAGGGCACCCCTTGTCCTCTGGGATTATGATGACTTTACCTTTACAATTGTCACCTATTAAGCTAGCTTTAAGTTCCATATTTTTTAAATGAATTCAAATTTCACCACACTCCAAAGTGTGCCATACTACCACTAAAGTTGTTCTGGGACCAGAACCAAAGGGATAAAGTGCCTCCAATTTGGTTGAAATTAAAAACATTATTTCAGGCCTCATATCTCATTCCATCTTCACTCCTTTTCACCTCCATAAACTCTCTGTGCCTCACCCATATGAATGCATGCAACCTAATGCTGTCTAACCATCCTCCATGGCTTCTATACTTCAATTCCAACTGAATGTCTACCTACGCCCTCCACTCCTTTCCCTTTCATCTACCAGACAACCTATGATGCATGCAGCTCCAACAACACTCATGTAGCTCAACATCATGCACAACGAAGCAACCTGGTTAATTGGAATTCCATCTGACACCTTCAACATTCACTCCCTTTGCCATTTTGGCAGCAGTGTGCACCATTTGCAAGATGTACTGTAACAGCAATGTAAGGCTTCTTAGACAGCACCTTCTGAACCTGCAGGGCTTACCACCTATAAAGACAAGAGGAGCAGCTATTTGGGAACATTGTCACCTGCAAGTTCTCCTCACATACCATTCTGACTTGGAACTATATCATTGTTCCTTCTCTGTCATTGGTCGCTAAACCCCAGGAATGCAGTGGTTCAATAAGGCAGCTCACCACCAGCTTCTCGAGGACAAAAACAATAGGCTGCTGTCATTAGTGTGGCCATATACAGTGAATAAACTTTAGAAAATTCCTACCTATCCATACCTGTAGAAAGAAAGATGTAGTTCTACTGTTTAAATTACTATTTTTCAAACTACACTGTATTGACAAAAGCATTTGTACTCCTAAGGCAATTCTTGGCCCTTTTGATAGTTCTTAACATGTTCAACAGTTTCAAGGGGCTGAAGTACCATTTATGCACATCCTTCTTCACAGTTCCTAGTGCTCCACAGTTCACAGTCCTAAAGAGCTCCTGACCCCAACACCAAAGGATACTGGCTGATATTTTGCCTCACCATCCCACTCCGCTGAACGATATTGATGCTTACCCATAAGATATCCTGGGACAATGTACCCAAAAGTAACTTATTTCTTCAAAGGGTCACCTGACTATCCAGAAGAAACAGACAGGACAGATCTGCTGTTCCCTTATCTAATCGCTATAGTCTTCATCCCAGGGCCTCCAAGATCTGATTTTATTTGTTTTTATATAAGTGATCAACTGCTTCTGAGGACTGAGCATAAACTGTCACCAATCTTATCCCTTTGAAGATGTGAGATGCTGGGCTTGGGATGGAGAGGGCCTTTTCGAATCCCAACTTCAGCTGTTGGTTCCACCATGGTACAGTTGCTGTCTTTCCATTCAAAAACTGGAACCATTTGACTTGGTGGCTTGAGAATGATACCATCAGAAGAGACCTAAACATATCAGTTTTTGAAACTTAGATTTTACTTTACTGCAGACCTCATTTTAAAAAAAGCATTGACCTCACCTGCCATGAATTACTTCTCCATAGCCCCATGCTCCCACACTACTACAGCATCCCACAAATGTCCTTGTTGCAAAATCTCTTGAACTACTCTGGTAGCTGATCCTGACTGTTAACTGGTTGCAGTAGCAGTTAGTCTTTCAATCGCACGATCAGTGTAGTTGCCCATCTCATACTAGTGGCTTCTCATTGTATAGGTTATTTTACTTGCTAATTATTTGCCCATGCTCGAAATTTTATTAAACCCCTCCTGCAATTCATTTTTCTTTTTCTGCACCCCAATCCTGTCCAAAATAATTGGTAAAATTGCCAAATTTAGAAATTGTGCTTTTGATTCCAAAGTCGAAATCATTAATTTCAATTATGAACAGCCATGGTCTCAGTACTGGTCCTCCTGGGGTAGGGCTCCCCATCTTCTGTCTCTATACAAAACCAGCCTCCTATTTCACTCCAGCTGCTTTCAATTTTGAAGGCAGCTAGTAATCCATTTTGCCAGTTATCTCTCAACTCCACATTCTCGCACCTTAGTCAATTCTCTAGTATGTGGCACTTTATTGAAGCCCTTTGACAATTCAAATGAATTGCATGTTCTCTATTTCCATTGTCTACTTTTTAAGTTGTCTGCTCAGCCAATTGAATAAGATTGTCCAAGCAATAACAAGCAGGCAGAACGCAGAGTTCTGATGAAGGGTTACTGGACCAGAAACGTTAACCCAGATTTTTCTTCACAGATACTGCCAGACCTGCTGAGCTTTTCTAGCAACATTGTTTTTGTTCCTGATTTACAACACCCACAGTTCTTTTGGTTTTTATTTTGTAATAATTCTGTTGTCTCTCCACTATTTTTATATTGTGGTAATTTCCAGTCTATCCGTAATGGTCCCATTCCCGACACAACCTTCCCTTTCATAACTGATATTTATTATTTTGTTTTCTGTTTCTCGATAATGTAATGGCTCCCCATTGTCTTCCTATTTTTCTCACCTTTCTCCTCATATCTTTGATTTCTGTTTCATTGTACATCTTTTAAAGCAGATATGTTTTTAAAGTTACGTGGACTTCATGAAACAAGTATAGGTCTTAATTTAATCAGGCTGTGTTTTGCTAATATTTGAAGACTTGTCTGTATGAAGTTTTGATAACCTATAAAGCTACTTTAATTTTGGTAGTTGTTTAAGTTTTCACCTTGTTGCAATGTTAATGCCTTTAAGGACTCTAATTGTGTGTACATGTGATCTAAAAAGGAAATAAAGCAGTGGCCCTGAAGTCGTGAACTACTTCGCACTGTTGATAATGTTCAAATCGAGAAGTATTTGTGGAGAGAAAGACAGAGCCGTGAATAGTAAATTATCTCAAGTTGGTTGATTTTTTTTTTCTGTTCCACCATTAGCTTCACAAAAACTGCATCTGACTTTTAATCTCTGAGTGAATTCCATTAAGTTATTGCATTTTTATGTTAATTCCTCACTGAACTTGCCACAGCAAATTGTCTTGTAATTGACAGCATAAGTACCCTTTTAACAACATGTGAATTGGTAATGACTGACAATCAATCTTGCTTGTTCAGATGCTCAGAAAATAGACAAGAAAAATGTGCAGTCTCGTTCCATCAGTTTGTGACCTGTTTTAAGAGTTTTAAAACAAATAAAATTTAATTTTCTCTTCTCCCTCAATCCAGTCTCTAAAGCCCAAGCTTGCTTTGTATACCTGGTTGATATTGAATATTGTTTCCTATACAATGAGGCTTCTTCTTTCCTGCTTATTTCTTAATTTTTTTAGCCTCAATATTTCAGAAGGTTTTTTTGCCTCCTTGTTCCCCTTTCCCCAAATTGCATTATTATCAACTCTCAATTCCAGACACTTTATATTCCAAAGCTTTAAAAGCCTGATAGTGACAACCAAGGACTTAAAATGAGCTAAAAAATTAGATGAGATTCGACTTTATTGTCACATGTATCCAAGTGCAGGAGTACAGTGAAAAGTGTGCAAAGTCACCACTCTTTGGCGCCATCTCAGAATACAATAGTTATAATTAAAAATAAGTTCAGAGATGAAGGAAATCTGGGTCATGAGAATTTTGCAAAATTTGAAAATACAGGGCAACCAATCATTAAAAATCTCCTTCATCAGAAAATAAATCTACCTGCCTTTGCTCTTCAAATATTTGCTATTTGTAGTTCTCTGCACGCTTTGGAAAACATACATGACCTCTGATGGATTTAAATGATAGATGATAGTGTCATTGTATTTTATTATTTGACTACTGAATTCAGACACTGCCTAGGCCAATTTAGCATAACTTTGAATCAATCTGTATATACATTACAGCTCAGAAATGTTATGCCAGTATGATTTAGTTTTAATGTTTGTATGAGTTAGGTAGGACAATTCACAGCAAAAATGCCTCAAGACATTCCTTGGGAGTACAAAGGAAATCTTTAATCTCTTCCGCACCTACACAGGCCCCAAACCCCACCTCTTCCTCCGGTACATTGATGACTGTATCGGCGCCGCCTCTTGCTCCCCAGAGGAGCTCGAACAGTTCATCCACTTCACCAACACCTTCCACCCCAACCTTCAGTTCACCTGGGCCATCTCCAGCACATCCCTCACCTTCCTGGACCTCTCAGTCTCCATCTCAGGCAACCAGCTTGTAACTGATGTCCATTTCAAGCCCACCGACTCCCACAGCTACTTAGAATACACCTCCTCCCACCCACCCTCCTGCAAAAATTCCATCCCCTATTCCCAATTCCTCCGCCTCCGCCGCATCTGCTCCCATGATAAGACATTCCACTCCCGCACATCCCAGATGTCCAAGTTCTTCAAGGACCGCAACTTTCCCCCCACAGTGATCGAGAACGCCCTTGACCGCGTCTACCGTACTTCCCGCTACACATCCCTCACACCCCGCCCCCGCCACACCCGCCCTAAGAGGATCCCCCTCGTTCTCACACACCACCCTACCAACCTCCGGATACAACGCATCATCCTCCGACACTTCCGCCATTCACAATCCGACCCCACCACCCAAGACATTTTTCCATCCCCACCCCTGTCTGCTTTCCGGAGAGACCACTCTCTCCGTGACTCCCTTGTTTGCTCCACACTGCCCTCCAACCCCACCACACCCGGCACCTTCCCCTGCAACCGCAGGAAATGCTACACTTGCCCCCACACCTCCTCCCTCACCCCTATCCCAGGCCCCAAGATGACATTCCACATTAAGCAGAGGTTCATCTGCACATCTGCCAATGTGGTATACTGCATCCACTATACCCGGTGTGGCTTTCTCTACATTGGGGAAACCGAGCGGAGGCTTGGAGACCGCTTTGCAGAACACCTCCGCTCAGTTCGCAACAAACGACTGCACCTCCCAGTCGCAAACCATTTCCACTCCCCCTCCCATTCTCTAGATGACATGTCCAACATGGGCCTCCTGCAGTGCCACAATGATGCCACCCGAAGGTTGCAGAAACAGCAACTCATATTCCGCCTGGGAACCCTGCAGCCTAATGGTATCAATGTGGACTTCACCAGTTTCAAAATCTCCCCTTCCCCTACAGCATCCCTAAACCAGCCCAGTTCGTCCCCTCCCCCCACTGCACCACACAACCAGCCCAGCTCTTCCCCCCCACCCACTGCATCCCAAAACCAGTCCAACCTGTTTCTGCCTCCCTAACCGGTTCTTCCTCTCACCCATCCCCTCCTCCCACCCCAAGCCGCACCCCCATCTACCTACTAACCTTATCCCACCTCCTTGACCTGTCCGTCTTCCCTGGACTGACCTATCCCCTCCCTACCTCCCCACCTATACTCTCTCCACCTATCTTCTTTACTCTCCATCTTCGGTCTGCCTCCCCCTCTCTCCCTATTTATTCCAGTTCCCTCCCCCCATCCCCCTCTCTGATGAAGGGTCTAGGCACGAAACGTCAGCTTTTGTGCTCCTGAGATGCTGCTTGGCCTGCTGTGTTCATCCAGCCTCACATTTTATTATCTTGGATTCTCCAGCATCTGCAGTTCCCATTATCTCTCATCTCTAAATAGGGATTCCACTTACACATCAGATACCCAGTTCTCAAGGCTTGCATCTAATTTTTTTCTGGAGCTGATTGCTTGGAATCATGTATTCATTAAATCTTGTCTGGAGCATATGAGTTGCTTAACCAATAGTTTAGCAAAATTATCTTAGTCGCATATGGGACTGTAGCAGAATACATTCTGAACGTTGTGTCTGAGTGGAATTTGGGCCGCCTGTTCTGCAGGCCAAAGTTAAGTTATCTGTACTGTCAGTTCATTATCTGTATCTGTTGCACTGCCAGGCTTTAATGGGTGCATGTTGTGGATGCATGCTGGTGAGAGAATTTGCTTTGTTGAGATAGCTGATAAGAGAATGCATTGAGACAAACGAAAGTATTTTCTGGACAAAATGTGTTAGCAACTAGAGACGTTAATTTGATGCTCTTAAAGAGAGCCTCACTTTGGCTTCTTTCAAGGAAATCTATAAAATTCTAACAGAGCTGGACAGGTTACTTACAAGGTCGGTGTTTTCCCTACTTGGGGAGTCTAGTACATAAGGTTGAAGTTTCAGGTTGTATGGGAGGCATTCAGAACTAAGATGAGGAAAAATATCTTCATTTGTATAGTGCAGTGAATCGGTAGAAGTTTCTCCCACAGAACGCTTTGGAGGCCAAGTCACTGAATATATTCAAGAAAGAAATAAATTAATGTTTAGATATTAAAGGCCTCAAGTTATTGAGAAAGCCAGAATTTGGCTTTGAGAGAGAGGATCAGCCATAACTATATTGAATAGTTTAATAGGCTTCAAGGGCTGAATGACCTACTCTCCTGCTCCTAGTTTCATAGAAACTCCATAGCTCCTGGTCCCTACGACCTGCCTGTCTTTGCATGGAGCAGTCAATGTAATAGTAGCAGTTGGGCATCTCAGCACGTGTGGGTATAGGAGGTCGACCCCAGCTAGGGTACTGAGGTGCTGGTAGAGTTAGCTGCCTCTATTTGCATGCCACAGCCCCATCAGACTTTGGTGGCATTACAGAGGAGAATCATGGCCAAAGTGCAGCCATTGCTCAGAGATCAGAAACCCGTATTCCTGTGTCAGGAGAAGTGCTGATTTATAGCATACATGTAGTTCTCCTACAACACGATAGTTGTATTCCTGCGTAACCTCGCGCTATAGAAAATCACATTCTACTATACCTGTACAGCAGAAAGTTTGCATTATCCAAACAGTGTCCACTATTCATCAATCGTGTTACGTCAATATGTATTAATGAAACACATGTTATTGCAGAATTACCTGTACTAATAAGACTTGGGGTTTTATCATGAACCTGTAAATTGTAGATTTTTCTCATTCAAAATCTTTGTGAATGTTGATGATTCTGTAATCTGTAAGAAGCCATTTATTGACAGAGACAACACAGTGTGGAACTGGAGGAACACAGCAGGCCAGGTAGCATCAGAGGAGCAGGAAATCTGATGTTTTGGGTCGGGAATATAGTTTGGCTTATCCTTAATGACCCTGTCTCTGCTCTCACGCAAATCTCCTGAACGTGCTCCTGAAGTTATATTCTTACTGTATTCTAAATAACCCTGTTTCCCTACCTTTGGGAAACTAGATAGAATCATAATTAGTGCCGGATTAAAGTGGAGAAAGACGTGGGCACCCTTGCCCATCGGTTGATAGTCTCTCAAATACTTGGCTGTACCTGTTTTTGTCTGCAGCAGGGAGGCAATGGTTTCACTGGCAGTGTTTCCATACAAAATTCTTTCACCTCCGGAAGCAAGCAGGCACTTAGGGAAGGTATTTCATTCTGTTATTTCTAAACAAACTAATAAGCTACTTGAATGAGTTCAGTTAATGCTCCCTAACCTGCATAAGGTTTTGTTGGGTTACTTGTATGACCAAATGACATTCCACACGAAGAGCTCAGAGGTTTCACTGCTGACCTTTTTAATTGTCCCAAATTTTGAGTGTATTTCGGTGTTTTTCGACTTGAAACGTAAATAAATATGTTTGCCAGGCCCTCTAAAGATATATATTTAGCAGTTCGGAATCTTCTGTTTGTTACAATTTCTTCTGTTTATTACAAATTCCTAGCAGTTAAGCCAACTACCAGAATCAGAAGTCTGCCAGTGCACTTTCAGTGGGTGAGTCTCCCCACCAGGCGTGTGAAGTTGAAAAATCATGCTGAGGCAAGGGCTAGTAGCCTGCAGAGCAAGGCACATAATCTGCCAAAAAAAAAGGAACTGGAATCTGGAACTCATTGCGTGCAAGGGTGGGAGAAATCAGAACCCTCGTAACATTGACAAATTATTTAGATTGTGCCAAGATGTATAAGGTTATGGGCCAAGTGCTAGAAAATAGGATTAGAATAGTGAGGTGGTTGATTTTGGCCAGTGCAGGTGGACTGAAGAGTCTTTTGCTGTGCTGTAAATCTCTGTGACTCTAAAATGAATGGGACCAATGGAAATGTAGAGCGTACAATCTTTAAGAGTACTCCACTACTAGATGATTTGTCACAGCTTGATGAAAAGCAAGTGGAAGAGCTCCGCCATTATATAGTGTGTACCAGCTGTGAGTGAACCACAGTCTTTTATATATAGAAATGTACATGCATCAAAGTAATTGCTGACTGTGTACACCAGTGATACTGTTTTTCATGTAATTGTGAGGGGTCTTTTTTTTAGCTCCCAGCATACATCCACAATGGAGCTATTAACGAGCAGAAGAGCAAGCTGGTTCTTTCAAGCTAACTTCATTGGTCATTAAAAAAACTGAATTTCAGAAACTGGATACTTTGATCCATACTTTGATGAAAATGAAAATGCTGCTACTTGTCTTAGGCAGAACAAGTTCAAGATTTTGCTTTCTAAAGGACTTCCAGTTGGATAAAACGAGAATTGCTACTTAATCTTTTCTGAACACAATACTGCACAGAGAGTTCAATTACTTTTTTTTAAGACAGTCGCTTTTGTTCTTTGGAATTGGAATCACAACAGTGAATGCTCGATCCATGCAAAGGATTCCAATTTCCTCAGACACTTCCCACTCAATCACAGAGGCCATCATTCAAGTATAAAGTGTTCTTATAATTCATTTTGTTCACTGCTTATTCCATTTAAGACAAACGAGCTATCACCTGCAGGCATTTTGGAAATTTATTCCTACCTGTACAATTTAAGTTTGCTAGGATAAATTGCTGAAATAATCCAAATGAATTGTGGTATAAAGAAGTGGTGAAAGATGGTACTTTATCATCATTTGTAGAAATCCAGATGCAGGTACGTTCTGAAGTTAAACTTGTATCTTCTTAGGTGTGGTGTGAAATTTCTGCAACCATGACTATTTGGGTAATAAGGATTCTGATTGAGAGGAATTCTACCATTGTTATTCATGATTAGCACAATATTATAGAAATAATTTCCAGCCAGGGAGACAGCCCCCGACCAGGGTTGATCATTCATTTCTCACTGAAGGAAAAGGAGCTTGGATCAATTTTCACATCTCATTCCATTCTTAGGCAGTCCTCCCAAAGTTCCACAGAGCAACAGAAAATAGTTTTGGGGCTGTTAAGTGGACATACTGGGGTTCCATCTCAGTTGTAGAGTATGTTGGCATTTCTCATAGCAAAACAGGGAAAGTGAGTGCTCATCCCAGTTAAAACCTGCCTTGGGTAACCTACTCAGCAGCTAAATAGATGCCTCTTCTTATAACTTCTGACCACCTTGGGAACAATTCCCTGGAAAAATGGAGGATTCACACTTTCTGTGTTCCAAAATGTATGGTTCCTGCCTTTCTGTGAGTAAAATGGATTTTGTTTTTGCCTTTTGGGACCCAATAAATTATCCCTATCCTTTTTTTTAAGCAGCTTTACTAGACAAAACCTGCTCTTCCTGGCACTGAAAGTGGAATCGATCCTCTAATAGACTTCCATGGACAGTTCACACCTTCTGTGCTACTGTTAATAATAATGGTTATTATGTTACGGATTTTTCTCAGGCAAACCCAATGAATTCTTCCCACATTTACCGTAGTTTAAGTAATGCATCACCAGTTTCCTCTGTGGCCCGAATGATCTCTTTACTCTCCTCTTTCATTAAAATTTGCTTAGGTTTCTATATTGCCTCAGCATCATTTTAGTGACATTTCATGATATTTCCTGCATGCAACCTCATTTTTGAATTACTTCTGTTGCCGTGATTTCCTTTTACCAAAGCTATGTCCCATGATAGCAATGCTTGCTCTGATGTGTAAGTACTTTGCATAGGTCTAGTTTTCTCTGTCCATAATTGTGCCATCTTTTTAAAAGTTTTGTCTTCGTCCACTTACTCATGGAGCTGCCAAGACCCACTACCTGAACCTCAACTCGGCACTGCTCGCACAGTAACTGTTGCATCTCACTTTCTGCTTGGGGACCCTGCAGCGTCAGGACTCGATATCCATTTCAATAATTTTAGAACCTGGACACCACCTTCAATTCCTTTAACCAACCCCGTATCCCAGGCCCTATTATGACTTGAAACAAAAACAGAAATTGCGGGGAAAACTCAGCAGGTCTGGCAGGATCTGTCGAGAGAAAGCAGAGCAAATGTTCCTTGCCCAGTGATCCTTCAGAATGTTCAGATGCTGCCTGATCTGCTGAATTTATCCAGCACTTCATTTTTATTCAGTCAAGAAGAGACTGTGGCCACAAACAAGAGCAGATGATTGCATAATAGCAAACAGCTAGGAGTTACATTGTTTTGACAGATATTGTTATTGATGAAAGATCTATCTCCTTTGAGATCCAGAGCTGTTCTCCAAAGCAAGTGCATATGACAGATCAGGTTGGGTTTTGCTTCATACTGTCCTCGGCATTAACCGTTTTGGAGCCTTAACATACAGGGAGTGCATCAGAATGATACCAGGCTTGAAAGATTGTGGTTGGAGGACATGTTGCCTAAGCTTGCTTTTATCTTTGCTTAGATTTAAAAAGTTGATGAGTGAACCTATTGATATTTTTAAAAGGACAGTGATTTGATAGGTACATAAAAAATTTCCACTGATGCAGGCAATTCAGAAAAAGAGGAGCATTATCTTTACATTGAAGCTCAGCTATTTGGGAGCAAAATCACCAAACAATCTTTTTGACAAAGCATAATGCAAATCCGAATTTCTTTGCCACAGAAGGGCTCCGAAGAGTGGGATAAATTAACACTTTCAAAACTGTTAGTTTGATTCTTTATTGTTACATAAAGGATATAATGAGATTCAAGGTAGGCATTAGTCATAATTTAATGAAAACCTGAAGACAGCTTGAAGGGCAAAATATATCACTGTATATAACTGTACAAATTTATGCCTCTGTCATTCACTTAACTTGTGGGAATGATTAATTTTGCTTCATTTGTAGTTTATCAGTAATTTCACTTTTCAAATAAGTCTTTACTCACCAAATTAGGAGTTGTTAATGAATACATGCATGTCAATTTGTCAACATTATGAATGGAGTACTTAAAGCCTGAAACAAATGCATCTAGGGAATCAAAACATTGTTGGTATTTAATGAATGGGTTGTACAATTTCAGGACGGCATTTCTCAATTTAGGGAGCACAGATATAAACAGCACGCACAAACAGCGTTGCAATGTTGCATATTAACTGAACTATGAAATGGAGAAGTCGTAGCTGAGACATATATAGGTGTAATACTATCTGGAATCAGTTATTATGGAACATAATTTTTATTGGGAGAATGACGGTGACTGTTTACCAAGTTTATTTTCAGTATGGGCACTCACTGTAATATTGTCAAAATGATGCATTTTTCTATGATGAGGATTGACTGAAAGGTATAAACCTAATTCCCTTTATACTTAACAGCCATTGAGCTGAATTCAAGTATAAGTTGAATATCCCCTACAATGCCCCACCCCACACCCCCATATTTCTCTTTGAACCCTCTGAATCCCCATCTTCTCCCTCTGAATCTCTCCCCTCCATCTCAATCGCGACATTATTGTTTATTTTTATTGTTCTTTGGGTAGTTCTCTGGTATGGATCGTTGCCTTTCTTTCCATTAAAACAGGATTATAGAAGTATTCAAAGCTGCACTTTCATTCTGGTTTATTTATGAATACTGATTCTGCATGGTTTTCTGTCAATTGAACAGGTTTTTTCATACACTTATAAGTGCTTAGCATTCACTGTTTCCTCTTGTTTTGTTAACCTGAAACCAATACAAAGAATAACACGGCTATTGTATTTAGTTGCGATTAAGATCAGAGTTGCTCATTGATTTATTTGTGCCTGTAGACAAATACTTCTTTGGATGATAGGTTTTCTGCCTTGATACACAATGAGATGAGGCGCTCTTGTAACACTGGGTAGTGTCATTGCCCCTGGACTAGGAGATCTGGATTCAAGCTCCTAACTGCTCCAGAAGTATGTAGCAAAATCTGTCTGTACAGGTTGATCAGAAAATATCACTTATAAAAGTTTGTGAGAGACTCTTGTGACACAGTGGTAGTGTCCCTACCTTGATCTAAGACCCACATTCAAATTCCATCTGCTCCAGAGCTGAGTAATAACACATCTGAACTTGATTAGAAAATATATACAAAAGTTCTGAAGAAGCGTCGCCGGACCTAAAACGTTAATTCTGATTTCTTCTTCACAGATGCTACCAGACCTGCTGAGCTTCTCCAGCAACTTTGTTTTTGTATAGTGGTTGTGCCTCCACCTCTGGATTAGGAGACCAAGGTTCAAGTCCCACCTGCTCCAGAGTGTGTAACAACTTCTCTGCACAGGCTGATTGGAACAAAATGTGCAATGAGTTGTTCAATGTGTATGCATCTCTCCCAATCACAGTTGCCCCATCGTCAGCAATGCTTCATGGAAAGCCAGAATGATTAGTGAGCAGCTGCTTAGCCTCAGTGGTGCCAGTAGCAGCAATGGCCAGAATCGGTATGTAAGCTGGTCACAGATTCAAAGTCTTGAAATCCAGGACCAGATGAGTGTGAAGTTTCTCAACGGATGAAGAGGAGCAGAGACCCAAATATAGATGGAGTGAAAAAGAGGGAATAGGACTCTTGATATGCAAGGAGGGCCATTGGGGGAGGGGTCTCTCACTGCCTGAGGCCAAAGTAGACCTCTTCCCCTGAATTCATCCTGCCAACCTCAAAATTAAGGCCAGGTAGGCATTGGACCCTACACTGCCTGACATTGCCCACTTTAAGGGCCTTAATTGCACTTTAGAGTGAGTTGCATGGCAGCAGAATGACTGCAAGGAACTCATACAACCACCTCCATCCTCCTGCCTACAGATCTACCAACAGAGGATCATAAAGTTCTGATCATGTTTTCATTATTCATTATTCCAAAGAAAAACAGTTCCCTGTTCTTAATGTGCAGGATATCTGATGTGATGCATTTTATAATGCAGAATGTTTCTTTTTTAACTGTTATAACAGCTTGATTATTTTGTGACCAATATGAATGTTCTTATTTTCGTTAGTGGTTATGAGAAAGGATACTGGGAACTCATCGAGTTAAAAGATGTGGGAATAGTCTGCTTTGTAATGTAATCCCATGGTATTTATTGGTTCCTGACAGTCAGGCTCCACGACTTACTTGCCTTTTGGCAACACCAGTCTTTTATATAGCATTTTCTCTTAAGAATCGTCAAACACCTCTTCAGAGATCTAATCATTTCTAATTAAATTATGAATTTGGGTTTCATTGAATTTTAGAAATCTTTAAAACATTACAGACTTATCAGATGAAATGTGAACTTTTGCATTTGCTTTGCAATTTTATAAGAGCATGTCGTTGAACAGAGCTTCATTTATTGCAGTGATCAAATTGTTGAAGGTTGTAGCCTGGAATGTGTAATTGAAGTAGGTTTTGTCCTACATAAGGATCTCCTTACATCTGCCTGCGCCTGTTCTGCTGAATGATCATGTACAAAACATGATCCTTCTTTCAGATGAAGCATTAAATTGAGCTTTTTTTGTCCTATCAGCAGGGATGTACTGTGATCTTTGTAGGATGTGGCAAAGAAACTGAGGGAATTGAAAGAAATTATGTGATGGGATGATGTGGGTTTAATGGACATTGATGAGGCTACCTTTAGAATACGGCGTACAATTCTGTTAGCTCTACTATAGCAAAAATGTTGTTAAATTTGAGAGGGTGCAGAAGAAATTTACAAGGATATTGCTGGGCCTGGGGAGTTTGAGTTATAAGGAGTGACTGAATACGCTGCTTTCTTTTCTTCCCTTGGAGCATCGCAGACTGGGGGGTGTCCGAATATATGTCCATAAAATCATGAGGGGGCATGGATAGCATGAATAGCCATGATATTTTTTTCTAGGATGGGGGAGTCCAAACCTAGAGGGCAATGTTTTAAGCTGAGATGGGAAAAATTTCAAAAAGAGTTGAGGGATTTCATACAGAGGGCGATGTATGTATGGAACAAGCTGGCCAGAGGAAGTGGTGGAGGTGGGTACAATTACAACATTTAAAAGGCTGGGTATATGACTAGGAAGGGTACATGGATAAGAAAGCTTTAGAGGGATTTGGGCCACTGCTGGCAAATGGGACTAGCTTGGATTGGGATGTCTGCTTAGCACGAACGAGTTGGACTGAAGCGTCTGTTTCTGTGCTGTATGACTCAAAAATAGTTGGGTTATAAATTTGAGAAAAAGTTGGAAATAAATGCACTTGTATTTGAAGAGTTCTGGCACCACCTTGGGAAAAAAAAGATATGCAGGAGATTTATTCTCCATGTTTCTGACCAATAGTATTTCAATCAACATCGGAACACCAGGTTATCTGGTCATGATCACAGTACTGATTGTGAAAACTTACTGTTCATAATTGGCTACAGAATTTCCTACAGTGGTGGCTACACTTTAAAAGTACTTAACTGGCTGTAAAATGCGCTCAGACATCCTTATGTAGAACACTGTATAAATGAAAATCTGTTTCTTTTCTTTAAAATACTGATTGCCAGACTCAGCATTGCCAGATGTGCAACATTTAAAGTTTTACTTTTTTATAAGTAAACTGCTATTGACCAAAACCCTGAACTGTTTTCCATTCTATGGATGCCCTACTGAGTGTTTCTAGAACTTGCTGTCCTTACTTAGACCAATCCTCAATATTTTGCTTTTCATTGCAATACAAATTTAAATTGACCATTTTTTAATCATCAACAACAAAAACATCATGTACCAAAACTGTGAACTGTTGATCAAAGACAATTGTGTTTGCACTGGGGATGAGTTTAATGTGTTATGCTCCAGGCAAGGAAAATGCTACAATAAGGGAGTTAAGCGTCAGCTTGGAGAAAACAAGAGTAACATGAAAAATAAACAAAGCAAAAATGTTTGTAGAGTGTGGAAAAGAAACTGAGAGAATTAGGAGAAATAAAGTGATAGGATGATGTAGGTTTAATGGTATTAATGGAAACTTGACGATAAATTGGGATAAGAGTTGAAAATAAATATGGCAGGTTTTTATATATTTTAGAGAGATGATGTAGGTTTCTTTTGGGATCGCAATTGGTGCCAGGTGTGACTAGCCCAAAGAAGCTGATGGTCTCTGTCCTGCCACTGGTCTCATGAAGTGCGTGCACTGCCTTAGGATTCTACCTCGGCATAGACATACAATGGGGTGCATGACCACATAGAGTTATACAGCATGGAAACAGACTCTGTAGACCAACACTTCCATACAGACCAGATATCCTAAATTAATCTAATCCAATTTTCCAATATTTGGCCCATATCCCTCTAAAACTTTTCTATTCATGTACCCATCCAGATGCCTTTTAAATGTTGCGATTGTGTAGAATCATAGGGAGTTCCCTTCTGAGCCTTTGAATGTTCCTTACATTGTAGATTTTCTACTTGGATGGGATCCAATTTTCAGGCCATTAATTCTGAATGCTTCTGGTCAGATGCCTGTTGCATTCAGGAGAAACCATATACCAGTCCTGGCTATTAACCAGGGAATCAAACGCTGAAGGTTTACTGATTCTTTCTGGGATTTAAATTATCACCTTTTGAATCTACCGATCCATATTCATTACTCTCGAAATTCTCCTGTAATACAATGGTGCTTTTTTGGATTAAATTATTCTTAACACACTCAGATGTTTCATCTCCTTTATGGGTACCAGACATAATTTTCCAGCAAAGCTTGTCTAAACTTTCAGGCCACTGCTGAAATTCCCCTTATGTTGGCCAGTGGAGATGCTTGATAATGCTTTACCCCTACCTTGCCCTACTCCCTGTGAATGTTATTGTCTTAAGAAAATATAGTCAGCATTGGAAATAAATCCTTTGCTCAATCAGCATCCGCTCAATTGATTGTGGATGGCTCTGATATAAAGATGAGTCACCTGATGTGTTTCTTAAAAGAAAGGCAGCAAGATTTAATAAGAAGATATTGAATTTTCAAAGGGATTTGAAAGAAAATCGGTAGTCTTGAAACTACTTTCGCTCTGCCCCCTTTCAGATCGAAAGAATGGTCAGAAAATATCCAGTCATGATCAATATCCCATATCATGAGCATCTGTCCTTCCCCTGGCAATTTCCCCTCTTTCTACTTCTCCTGCGTGTTCTCATGCTTTTTTCTTCCTACATTTGTATAGATACTGGGTTCACTCTGGTAGCTAAAGTGTTGGCAGTTGAGAACCAAGCCCAAACTTCAATGCGCCAAATTTGGTCACTAAATCCTGAGCAAAAATACCTGTTTGTCTTGTTTCCTCCATACTTGGAACCAATGGTTGTGCACCTCACTTCAGCAAACCAAACACAAACCTGGAGTTTCAACTGGGATTTAGCAGGATAACCAACCAGGCTATGGATGAGCTGTGAGCCCTTAAAGTAGTTCCAATTATGGATGTGAGTGCAAAACTAAACATGGAAGATAAAATCTAAATTAAAGAAAATACACAGCAAGTCAGGCAGGACCGTTAGAGAGAGAGAGAAACCAAGGTAATGGGGCAGATTTTCTGCTGGCCAGACAGTCACTATTCCAGTGTAGGTGAGAATTGCTTATGGAGACCCTGTGGGATCCCACTGGAGCACACACCAAAGGAATTACCAAGGCAATTGAATGTTGTGCTGGATAATTCCTCTACTCCTGGAAACTTCTGGAAAACTTCATAAAAATCAAAGACTTGGACAGTTCCAATGAAATTAAGTAAAATAGTTACTTCGGAAGAAGTTAGCCTATTAAATACATGGTGTAACTCCTAAGGAGCTATTCAACTGACCCATACTTACCTCACTCAAATCTTCACGGCCCTGACACCCCCATACCCTGATAGGCACCCATCCCCAGGACCCAATATCACCACCCTTTGACCTGATACTGCCCTGGGACCTCTACCCCGGGAACCAGGCTCTTACCCTGACAAACAGTCCCCCTCAATTCCTGCTGCTGGGCCTAACCATCCATTCCCCTGGGCCCATCAGATCCAACCTGACTGCCCCTACCCTGTGCTGGACCCACCCACCACCCCCAGACCTGACACCTACCAGCACCCCCAACTGGCACCAGACCAAATTCAGCAGATCCCATTTCTTCAGCCCACCTTAAATACTTAGCTCCTTCCATGCCACCTTGCACCCTATCCGCAGACCAACTGGCATCCTTCCCTCTCCTCAACTGGGACCCTACTGAGTTGGTAGGCTTCTTACCTGGCACCTTATCCTTACCCATCTAGCACCCTACGATCCTCCATCAGAACTGGAAAAAGGCAGGATAAATCTGGTTCTGAACAAGTGTAGAGGCTCAAAAGATTCGGGAGTGGGTTGGGAGGGAAAGATGAAAGTGAAGGTTTGAGAATGGTCAAAAGACATTAAATAACAAAGGTTATGAGACTAATGGAAAACAAAAATAGGAGGAGTGAATGGCAAGAGCAGAACCATTATCAAGACTTACTTCATGGAAAAGGACTATGGGAACATTGAGTATAATCTGAAATTGGAGAACTTGACATTGAGATTGGAAAGCTGTGAAGTGCCGAATTGGAATGATGTTAATCAAGTTTACGTTGAACTTCATCAGAACAGTGTAGGAAGCAGAAAACTGTGGCGTATTCAAATAACAAGCTAAATGAAGCTCAGGGTCATTTTTTCAGGCTCAGTGAAGATGTTTGCAAAACAGAAACCCGGTATGCACTTGGTTTCCTGGTAAAGGTGACAATTAGTGAGTAATGAACACTGAATTGAAGGAGTGCAAATAAGTTACCGTTTCACCTGGAAGAAGTGCTTGGGACCCTGGAAAATGCAGAGGGAAGATCTGAAAGGACAAGTGCCAGGTTTTCTGAGTTTGTGTGGGAGCTGATAGAAGAGGCCATTAAGTTTCATCAGAGGGACAGTTTATTCGGCAAGCTGAAATGGGAGTGGAGTGGAGAATGTGTCTGCTGGTGGTAACTGAAATAACTCCACAGAGGCCAGTTTTTCATCACATTGTCACCCTGTATTTACATGTTCACAGTACTTGACACTGATCCAGCTTCCTCGGGGCCAGCTGTCAGAGTGAACAGGACCTCGGACACTCCTATTCTTATCTGTCAGCCAGGGGTCCCTGATTGGGGCTCTATGTCTGGTCCAAACAAACAGCCCCAATCAGGGAGCTCCTAATTCTGAGATCGACCTGGCTGACCTTGTTGCAATCACTATAATAAAACGGTGTAAGTGGAAATGGTGAGTAGTAAACCCAGTTGTGGTTCAAGGAGACAGGGCATATGGTGAGAGCAGAAATGGAACAGACGTGGTTGAGAGCCCTGTCAGCCATGATGGAGAGGAGTGCTGAATTGAGGAGAATGGAAGACATGTTGGATATGCTCATGTGGAAGCTGACATCATCAGCACAGATATAACGCAAATGGGAAAACTGGAGAATGGAATACAGTAGATACCTTACAGGAAATGAGGTGGGGAAAATCACTATTAGCATCCAAAAAACCAAGAGGGTATTTTGATAGCAATGGTCGTCAGGGATATGGGCCAAACGCAGGAGATTGGCACTAGGTAATAGAACTGATGCAGGCACGATGGGCTGAATGTTCTCCTTATGCACAGCAACAATTCTGTGAAAAGGGGTCACTGTGGCAACCAATGGGCTTTATATAAATTGATTACTTGTCTTTAAAGCTGGAGGGAGAAAAGTTGATGAAGAGAGACATTCTTGGACTATGTGAAGGCATTGGGAGAAAGTGTTCCATGTTAAGGAGAGAATGTAAAAAAGAGGAAGAGTACAGGATGGCAAGACTGTTCCTCCGTTCACTGTGATCGTTTTTGACAAAGGCTTGTTTGTGTCTGCTCCTCAGGATCCTTGATTCCCTGAGAGACCAGTCAATTTAAGGATGTCCATTGGGATTTAGAATATAAGACAGTACAGCACAGGAACAGGCCCTTCGGCCCATGATGTTGTGCTGAACATGACACCAAATTAAGTTGAACCCTTTCTGCCTGCCTATCCCATTCCTTGCTTATTCATGTGCTTATCGAAAAGCCCCTATAATATCTGCCTCCACCACTACACTTGGTAGCACGTTTCAGGCATCTACAGTACTCTTGTGTAAAAAAGAACTTAGCTGTCACATCTCCTGTGACCTTTTCCCCTCTTACCTTAAATGCATGCCCTGACTTCCTTAGGCTTTCCTTGTTTTCCTGGGTGCTACAGCTGTCAAATAGAAAAAGGTCCAGTAATTCCCAATCTCACCACACTTTTCCCCCCTTCCTCATCTTCCCTCCCCCCCAAGTAGTGATGGTGCTGCAAAGTTATTTTCAAATTGAATTTTTAAAAGCTGGAGATAAGGCATTCCATAGTACCATCTTCTTGAGGCATGCTCTCTCTCTTAGTTACATTCCCCCGCAGACTGCTGCACCTTCAAAGCTGAAAGGGTTTGATGGCTTTTTAGCTTCACAGTCCTGTCTCCAGGGCAATTAGCGGGACACCTTGTCAGACTTGGTGGGTTGGGGTGTGCGGAAATCATTTTCCCTTGAAGAGTAGCTTAGGGACCCATGGGAAACAGCCTTGACCTCTTTCTACCCCGGAGGGAAATTTCCTGCTTCTGGAAAGGTCAAGAGGCTAGAGTAGGAGCGACAACAATAATGAGAATTTTAAAGACAGCTCAAATTGTCAAGCATTTGGGGAAAGGATTCTGATCCAAAGAGGTCATTGCAGAAACAAAGATGACAGAATAGAAGCTCCGCATTGTGTCAAACTTGAAAATTGGAAATTCATGAAAAATGAATTGTTTTACACTCCATGAGTTGTTCATCAGATTGCTGTCAACAAAAAGATGAACATTTGTCACTACATTTAGAAAGAAACAAAGTCTTTTGTTAATCTTGGTCATGAGTTGGAGAGTTGTAAGATGTGGTTCCAAATGGTGTTTCATTTTAGGAAAAGTCTAAATAAACCAATTGAAGTTTTAATTTCACAGTTGGTGGGGATAAGAATGAACATTTCCATGCAAGTTGGGCAGCTTTTTCTCATTGTCATTTCATGCATGGCAGTTGCAAGATCTTGTTTGTCTACCTGGCACTCAAGTACAAGAATGTTCAGTACAATTTAATATAAATATTTCATGTGGAAAAAGCCATTACGAGAAATCATCCAGTCAGTTTCATCTCGGATCTTTCTTATTTGTTGCATTTTTGGCTGTTGGTGGTAGTGTTAAGTGATGGACTACTTTTGAATTTGGAATTTGAAAACATTTGTTAGGCTACTTTTGGAATACTGTGAGATAGCAGGAACTGCCGATGCTGGAGTCTGAGATAACACAGTGTGGAGCTGGATGAACACAGCAGGCCAGGCAGCATCAGAGGAATAGGAAAGCTGATGTCTGGGGTTGGGACCATTCTTCAGACTCTTCAGAAGAAGCATGCCGACCCGAAACGTCAGTTTTCCTGCTCCTCTGATGTTGCCTGGCCTGCTGTGTTCCTCCCGCTCCACACTATTGTTTTGGAATACTGTGTTCAGTTCTGCTCTCCCTGCTCCAGGTGGTTAAATTTGAAAGGGTTCAGAAAAGATTTACAAAGAGGTTGCCGGTGTTGAAGGGATTGAGCTACAGGGTGACACTGACAAGGCTGGGGCTCTTTTGCCTGGAGCGTTGGAACTGAGGGGTGACCTAATAGAGACTCATAAAATTTTGAGGGGCATGGATAGGGTGAAAAGCCAAGATCTTCTTCCCAGGGTAGTAGCAGAGTCCAAACCTAGAGGGCACAGGCTTATGGTGAGATGGGAAATCTATAAAGGGGACCTAAGGGACAACATTTTCACACAAAGGGCAGTGTCTGTATGCAATGAGCTGCCAGAGGAAGTGGTGCAGGGTGGTACAATTATAACATTTAAAAGGCATCTTGATGGGTGCATGAATAGGAAGGGTTTAGAAGGATATGGGTCAAATGGTGGCAAATGGAACCAGATTAATTTTGGATTTCTGGTTGGCATGGATGAGTTGGCCTGGAGGGTCTGTTTCTGTGCAGTGCAACTTTATGACTCTGGCTTTAAATGAAGGAAATGCCTTTAGGTGTAAAATTTCTGCAGAAACCAAATAGTTTGTTTAAGTAAGCACACAGAAAAATCGGCTCTAGTTGCATGTGAATTTCCAGCTGATTCATATTTCAAGATTGACTCAGTTTGGAAGATTGAGAGAGACGACGGGAATGTAAAATGAGAATTAGATGTGTATTTTAAGAATCTGCTAAGTGCACAATCGCAAAAAACTTTTCAAAATGCACTCTGAGATAACAAGGCGTAGAGCTGGATGAAGACAGCAGGCCAAGCAGCATCAGGGGAGCAGGAAGGCTGACGTTTCGTGCCTAGACCATTCTTCAGCATTTCTGAAGAAGGGTCTCGGCCCAAAACATCAGATTTCCTGCTCCTCTGCTGCTTGGCCTGCTGTGTTCATCCAGCTGTACACCGTGTAATCTCAGATTCTCCAGCATCTGCAGTTCTTGCTATCTCAGAATGCACCCAGCCAGTTTTGCTGGTGGAATTTCTGCACAAAGTCATTTGCAAAGCAACAACTTGCATTTCTTTGGCACCTTTAATAATGTAAAATGTTCTCATGCAATTCAAGTAAGCCCAAAGGTAAACTCTGCCGATGTGTTGCCACGATCAAGCAGCATTGTCAATTGTAATTGAGCGTTGACTGGAACAGAGTCAGAGAGGCCTCCTAATTACTGAATTAAATGAATTTAAACTTGAATGAATTTTCAGTAATTGCTTTAGCTGGAGAAGCAGCCCAGTCAGTTATTTCCAATGATTGTTGGTTACTGATTATGTATTAAGGGCAAAGAAATTCCAGTTCATTTAAAGTGTTTCTACCCCGTATATGTATCCATCCAAGATCTCTCCCCTTCCTACGTCTTTAAGTTGCCCTGCCCTACGATGCAGTGAGTACTCTGTGCTCTTCCACTTCTAGTTTCTTCTGCATGACTAAGTTTAGTTGTTCGACAATTTGCAGCTGAGCATTCAGCTGCAGAGGCTCAAAACTCTCATTTTCCCTCCTCAAATCTTCATGCCTCTTTACATCTTGTTCCTGCTTTAAGAAATGACTTTTTGGCAATCCCTTTGAACAAGCCACATCTTATTGTGTGACTTGGTGTCAAATTTTATTTGATAGTGCTCCTGTGAACTACCTTTGGACATTTTTGTTTAATTACCTGAAAGGCACTAGATAAAAACAAATTGTTGCTCACGTCTCAGTAAGGTCTCAGTTGATGGCTGTCGGTCTTCAGCGAAGAACTAATGTGAACATAGGTGTCTGTGGACAGTTTTTAAAAATTCATTAGTGTAGTGTGGGTGCCGCTGACTAGTCAGCATTTGTTGCCCAACCCTAGTTGCCCTTGAGAAGGTGGTGGTGAGTTACCTTCTTGATCCTCTACAGTACACATACTTTGGTTGACCCACAGTGTCATTAGGGAGAGATTTCCAGGATTTTAACCCAGTGACAGTGAAGGACGGTGATATATTTCCCAATCAGGATGGTGCGTGGCTTGGAGGGGAACTTGCAGGTGATGATTTCCACTTTATCTGCTGCCCTTAACCTTCTAGAGAGAAGTGGCCATGGGTTTGGAAGGTGCTGTCTGAGGATCTTTGGTGAATTTCTGCAGTGCACCTGGTGGATAGTGCACATTGCTGCTTCTGAGCATTTTCGGTACAGGAAGTGGATGCTTGGGGATGTGCTGCTAATTACGTTAGCTGCTTTGTCCTGGATGGTGTCAAGCTGTTGGAACTGGACCCATCCAGGCAGGTGGGGAGTATTCTATCTCACTTCTGACACAAGTCTTGTGGATGGTAGACAGGCTTTGGAGAGTCAGGAGGTGAGTTACCTGCTGAAGTATTCCTAGCCTGTGATCAGCTCTTATAGCCATTGTATTTATGTGGTGAGTCCAGTTGGGTTACTTGTCAATGGTAACTCCCAGGATGTTGATAGTGGGGGATTCAGTGATGGTAACACCATTGAGCGTCAGGGGCTGCTGGTTAGATTGTCTCTTATTGGAGATGGTCATTGCCTGGCATTTGTGAATGTTACTCATCACTTGTCAGTCCAGGATCTTGTCCAGGTCTTGTGGCATTTGAACATAGACACCTTCGGTATCTGAGGAATCACAAATGGTGCTGACTGTTGCACATTCACTGGCGAACATCCCCACTTCTGACCTTATGATAGAGGGAAGGTCATTGATGAAGCAGCTGAAGATGGTTGAGCTGAGGACAGTACTGTAAGGATCTCCTGTAGAGATACCCTGGAGCTGAGATGATTGACCTCTAACAGTCGCAACATCTTATTTGCCAGATATGACTCTATCCAGCAGCAAGTTTGCCCAAATATACATTGACTGTAGTTTTGTTTGTGCTCCCTGATGCCGTACTTAGTCAAATGAGGCGTAGATGTCAAGGGCTGTCACTCGCTCCTCACCTCTGGAATTCAGCTCTTTTGTCCATGTTTGAGCCAAAGCTATAATGAGGCCAGGAGCTGTGTGGCCCTGGCACAACCCAAACTTGGCATTGCAGAGCGGGTGCTGCTTGACAGCATTGTTGATGACACCTTCTGTCCCTGCACTGATGATTGAGAGGACACTGATGGGGTGGTGATTAGCGGGTTGACTTTGTCCTGCTTCTTGTGTACATGTCATACCTGGGCAATTTTCCACATTGTAGGGTAGATGCTCTTGTTGTAATTGTGCTGGAGCAGCTTGGCTAGTCGGGTGTCAACTTCTGGAGCACAGTCTTCAATATTATTGCTGGTATGTTGTGAGGACCCATAGCCTTTGCAGTATCCAGTGCTTCCAACTATTGCTTGACTCCACGTGAAATGAATTGAATTGGCTGAAGACTGGTATGTGTAATTCAAGGGCCAATGGAGTAAATCAAGATGGATCATCCATTTGGCACTTCTGGCTGAAGATTGCTGCAAGTCCTTCAGCCTTATCTTTTGCACTGATGAGTTGGGCTCTTCCATCATTGAGGATGGTGATATTCATGGAGACAACTCCTCTAGTGAGTTGTTTAATTGTCTACGGTTGGATAACTCATGACTGGATGTGACAGGACTGCAGAACTTAGATCTAACCCATTGGTAGTGGGATCGCTTAGTTCTGTCTATCACTTGCTGCTTTCGCTGTTTGGCGTGCAAGCTGTCCTGTTCGGTAGCTTCACCAGGTTGACATTTCATTTTTAGGTATGCCTGGTGCTGCTCCTGGCATGCCCTCCTGCACACTCTTTTGGACCAGGATTGATCTCCTGGCTTGATGGCAATGGTTGAATGTGGAATGTGCCAGGTCATGAGATTGCAAATTGAGCTGGAGTACAACTCTGCTGCTGTTGATCCGCCAGAATGCCTCACAAATGCTCAGTCCTGAATTGCTAGATCTGTTTGAAGTCTGTCCCATTTAGCATGGTGATAGTGCCACACAACACAATGACGGTTATTCTGAATTTGACGACACTTTGTCTCCACAAGGACTGTGTGATGATTACTCTTACTGTTACAGTCATGGGCAGATGCATCTGCAGCCAGCAATTTGATTAGGATGAGGTCAAGTATGTTTTTCTCTCTTGTTGGTTCCCTCACCACCTGTTGCAGACCCAATCTAGCAGCTATGTCCTTTAGGACCTGACCAGCTCGATCAGTTTTACTGCTGCTGAACCACTGTTGGTGGTGGACATTGAAGTCGCCCAACCACAGTACATTTTGTACTCTTGCCATTCTCAGTGCCTCCTCTAAACATCATTCAGCATGAAGGAGTACTGATTCATCAGCCAAGGGATGATGTTACATGGTAATCAGCAGGAGGCTGTCTTATCCATGTTTAATCTGAAGCCAAAAGAACTGTGGATGCTGTAAATCAGGTACAAAAACAAAGTTGCTGGAAAAGCTCAGCAGGTCTGGCAGCATCTGTGAAGGAGGAAACAGAGTCAACGTTACGGGTCCAGTGACCCTTCCACAGAACTGATGGTGACTGGGAAAACGTCAGTTTATGTGCAGAAAATAGGGAGGTGGGCGGGGTAGGGAGTAACCGATGGGATAGAGACCAAAGAGAGAGAAAGACAGTTGGACAGACAAAGGATTTGCTAACGATCAGGCTGGGAGGGTGAATAGTTGTTAATGGGGACTGTTAGTGACTAACAACAGGGGGGTGTGTAGTGGCAGGCTATGTGGTAACAAGGCCTGGTGTGTGGGGTTGGGGGGATCTGGGACATGGGAGAGTTTAGGCCCTAGAATTGTTGAACTTAGTATTGAGTCTGGAGGGCTGTGGGATCCCCAAGTGGAACATAAGGTGTAGTTTCTCCAGCTTGCGCTGGACTTCACTGGAACACTGTAGCAAGCCAGAGACCGAGATTTTGGCCAGGGAGCAAGGTGGTCCATTGAAGTGGCAGACAACAGGTAGTTCAGGGTCTTTTTTGCGAGCAGAACGTAGGTGTTCTGTAAAGTGGTCGCCAAGTCTACGCTTCGTTTCCCCAGTGTAGAGGAAACCACACTGTGAGAGGCAAATGCAGTTGACTAGTTTCTAGGAAGTGCAGGTGAAGTGTTCTTCACCTGGAAGATATGTTTGGATCCTTGGATAGTGGGGAGGGAGGAGGTAAATGCGAACAGGTGTTCCACCTTCCCCGGTTACAGGGGAAGGTGCCGTGGGGCTGTGGGGAGGTCTTGGGGGTGAAGGAAGTAAGGACCAGGGCGTCTCGGAGGGAACGGTCCCTGCGGAAGGCGGATAAGGAAGGGGAGGAGAATATGTGTCTGGTGGTGGCGTCTTGCTGGAGGTGGCGGAAGTGGCATCTGATGATCATCACTAGTCACTAACAGTCCCCATTAACAACTGTTCACCCTCCCAGCCTGATTGTGAGGAACTCCTTTGTCTCTCCAACTGTCTGTCTCTCTCTTTGGGCTCTATCCTATCATTTACTCCCTTGTCCACCCACCTCCATATTTTCTGCATATAAACTGACATTTTCCCAGCCACCATCAGTTCTGAGGAAGGGTCATCGGACCTGAAACATTAATTCTGTTTTCTCCTCCACTGATGCTGCCAGACCTGCTGAGCTTTTCCAGCAACTTTGTTTTTTTTTAACCTGAAGCCATCAGGCTTCATGGGATCCAGAGTCAGTGCTGAGTACTTCTAGGGCAACTTATTCCTGACTGTGTATTACTGTGCTGCTGCCTCAGGTGGGTCTGTCCTACTTATGGGATGGTGATGATGGCATCTAGGATATTGTGTGTCAGGTGTGATTCCATAAGTATGACTATGTCAAGCTGTTGATTGCCTCATCTATGAGACAGTTCTCTCAGTTTGGGGATTTTACAGGGTTGACAGGGCCTTTTCTGCTATTGTCTTTTTTGATACCTCGGTTATACCTGGCAGTTCATCCAGTTTCATTTCTATGTTGCAACTTTATAGCCATTGACACAACTGAATAGCTTGCAGGACATTAGGGTCCCTCATGGGTAGGGTGCATGGTGGCAAGGTGGCTACCTAGTGATGGAGTGTTTAGGTAGGTCAGGATGGACAGGAGATGTCAGGGGGTAGGGTTGATGCGGTGGAGAGAACATGTTGTCCAGCTTTGGAGCAGGGATGTTTTTGGTCCCTAGTGGGTGTCAGCAGAGGAGGGCTCAGACCTGCTGTAGGATGAGGCTGGTCTTACATTCAGGTCCTGGGGGTGTCAGATCTGAGTCTGGAGGGGTGGAAGGAATCAGTGGTGGGTGCCATTGTGGATGTATGTGAGGTCAGTTGTGGGTCAGCTGAGTCATTACCCAGGAGTTAGACTGGGTTTTTAATAGTTTAAACTTTCCCGAGTCATTATTTACACAACGAAAACCTCTGAATTCTCTGATTTAAATGGATACTTTAGGAAGGTCCAAGCCGTAGGGGAATTGTCCAGCAGAATCTTCAATCTCCCGGGCACTTCCCTTCAGAATCTGTCGCAATGAAAATTCTGCAAGATCCCCACATCCACACTTCATGATTAGTTATCTGGCTGTTGGGAAATCTGGGCCAATATCCAACATTTTAGTGTTTTATCATCAATTCTGTAGTCAGAAATGCAGCTTAGCCAAACCATCATTCATGTACATTTTTTTAGCCTCCCTATTCTTAATATTCTATACCATGATAATAAACTAGAGTAAGCTGTTTGCTCATATATCTGTGTGGAAATAAGCAGAAGTTGTGGGTCATTGTGTTTTTGGACAATGTCACCAGGATGCAGCATGCAGTTGTGAAGTGGATCTAAAGGAACCTTGCAGGATTCCAGATGTAATGATGCAGAATGTAGGAGAGGCTCACACCAGAGGACCTTTCTTTCTGGTTGGAGTTTCAGAGAGCTCTTTTAAAAATCCTAGATGTGCATAACATAATGCCCATTCAGTTTTTGTCAGTGTCTGTACATGCTAGTTTTCATCTCAGTGCATCCGTGCATGTTTACTTACCGATTCGTTGGTTAAACCTTGCCTTGTGATAATCGATGAGCAACCTAATCTGGATAGTGGGCTGCAATTCGTCAAGATTTGTGCATGTACAGTGAATGACAGAATTAGGCTGGAACACATTTTTTATTGTTCAAATCTCGAATTGAACCCATCAGAAACTGAGATGAAAATTTCCCATACGTGAAATTGATGGGTAGGAAAAGAGTGGCTGGTCCATCAAACAGGTCTACGTTCTGGGCAGATTATTTTGTTTACATCATCTCCTCACGCCTTCACTCGTGCCTAATTTTCCACTTCATAAGGCATAGACTTTTTGTTGAACTACTTGTTTTCCAGTACCATGAGCAAATAGCCATTCTTATTGTATCAGCCCATGTAGTGAGTGCTAGTCAATATCCTGCTGCACTGTAGTCAGCTTTGACCAGGCCTCTGAAACCTTTGGTCTGGGCACCACACCGTATGAAAGATGTATAAGCCTTGGAAGGGAGTTCACTGATTTTACAGAATGATTCCTCAAATTACGAAGAGAGCTACGAGGCTTATGTCCCCTTGAATTGAAGTGGTGCTTATTTATAAAGAAGGGTTAAAAAAAATTAGGACCATTTCCTGTGAGCCAGGAAAGTTAAAATGTGATCTTGTGGGGATTTTCAAGATAATGAGAGAGTTTCACTGAGTGGATAAATAGAAAAAAATGCCCACTCCCTCCTGGGATTGAGCTAACAACCAGAGTTCAGAGTTAAAATGATTGAGAACAGATTTAGACGAGAGAGAATAATTATTTATTTTGACTTGAAATATGAACTTGAAATATTCTACTCGAAAAGGTTGTAAGATTTGATTGTGCAAATAATTTAAAAAGGGAGTTGTGGAACAACTTAATGATGAGGAAGTTCAGGCTTTACAGATAAAAGTGGAGTGTGGGACTGATGGTGACTGCAGTTTTGAAGAGCAAATAGATTCATGATGGACCAAATGGCTTCCTTCAGCTTTGTAAGTTTCTCTGATTGAATATGGCAGAAGTAAGTTAAATTTCCTTATTTTGGTTAGATGAAAGTGAGTGTTGAAATATTGAAAAGCTTCATTTCTCAACTTGATCTTGAAACTTTATTCTGTAGCAGTCGCAAAAGAAGTTTCTTTAACGTGACATCTGTAGTTCCTCCTACCTGATTGGAGATCACTTTTCCTTTTCTTCTGCCTCAGCTTGTTTCTTTACATGTGTTGCCATATATTCGGTGCAAAAATAAAGTAACATAAAATGAGAGTGGTGATGTATGTATTAAAAATAGTAACAATGGTCAAAGCCTGATAAAGTGCAAGGCAATAGATTTTTGCTCTGAAATGTTTAATAGGCTGTTGTTAATTAAAGACTGAATTATTGAATGTTCAAATTAGATAGCAACATTGCCTCTTCTACTCAAGCGTCAATTTAAGCAGAAGTCAGATTAAAGATTCTGCTCCTTTCAATAATACTGAACAGCAAAGCCTCAACCTCCGGTTGACAAATGCAGCCGTTGTATATTTCAGCCTTCACTTTGCTGCAGCCATCATAAGGAAATATGCCTACTTTGTTGTATTAAATGCGAGAAACTTGCTGCCTGTTCATCCTCAAAGCATGCAGAATTGTCTAAAATAAGCTTTTGATGATACTGCAAATCCCCAAAAATGTAGTGTTTGTAGTAAACAGACACCAAGGAAGCTGCATTAACAAATACTGCTGAGAGATTACAGTTGAGGTTTCTATAGTAAAGAGTGTTCAAAGGTAATGAGGCCTGATAGATTTGGAAAGTTCAGCTCTTTACAACCTCTCCGCACCTCGCGCACGCGCGCATGCACACACACACACGCACACGCACACACACACGCGTGCATCAACACAGCTCTGAGATTGCAGAATTTAAATCTGTTGATATATTTTGAAACAGGATCAAACAGATTGGCTCATTGCAGTTTCTATCAAGAACGCTCAAGCTCAAAATTATGACTGTGCGCATTGTCAATCATATCATAGAATCCCTACATTGTGGGGACAGGCCCTTCGGCCCAACAAGTCCACACCGACCCTCAGAACATCCCACCCAGACCCATCTGCCTATAACCTACCTAATCTACACATCCCTGATGTGTAAATTGTCATTTAGCATGGCCAATCCACTTAGCCTGCACATCTTTGGACTGTGGGAGGAAACTGGAGCACCTGGAGGAAACCCACACAGACACGGGGACAATGTGAAAAACTCCAAATGGACAGACACCCGAGTGTGGAATCAAACCCAGGTCCCAGCCACTGTGAGGCAGCAGTGCGAACCACTGAGCCACTGTGCCACCAGCATGTTGAAACTACCTAGCCACTGGCTTACTTGACTGATTTAGCTGCCCAGGGCTTGGGAAAATTAAATCTGCTGATTAAATTCAAATGAGACATATAGTCCACCCAGTGGCCTGTTATCTGCATTCCTATTTAAAGTGATGATTCAAAATTTACACTCCATCCATTATTGTTACGCTTTGGATGACAACAAATTTGAATGTTCTCATTTTAGTACGTGTGCCTCTTAGCATTGAATTCAGTCAGCATTCAAGCATATTTTGGTTCCTCTACGTGTAAGTTGCATGCTGTGCATGTTCATAGTTGCTCTACACAAACAACTAAATTTAGCCAAAATCTGAACATTTCTAAGAAATAGCAAGGCTGTATTCCAATGGCTACTCTATAAGAAATACAACTGTGTTGCCTGATTGAAAACAGTGGGAGTTGGACAGCAGCTTTAGGATGAACTTTGCTTTGTAATTGTTGCAGTGCTGCATTCATGAGGTGCCAAAACTCCAAAAACTTCAGCAGAACTTCCTGTGTGGTCAGGTAGATTCACTGATCCTTACAACCCAGGAGGGAACCATCCAGCCTTTTGTACCTCTCCTGATTTCTTTGAAAGCTGCTCAGTTTAGTCTCATGCCTCAGCTTATCCCTCTGAGCCCTGCAAATTATTTCTGTTCAAAAGCATCCAAATGTCATTGAAAGTTCTTAAGGAAACTGATGCTGCTGCGTTTTCAGGTCGGGTGTTCCAGGTCATAACCTTTGCTGGAACAGAAATAAGATGCATCTGAATTCACTTTGTGGACTCCTCACAGAATTTTTGTGTGCAAAAATGTTCAAAATTTACACTTTAAATATTTATAGCGAGCCAATTTCCCATTTTCATGTGACATTTCTGTTTTTAAGCTTCACATTGCACCAATCATCAGGATGACTTTCTTGGGCCTGTGAAATACCGGTTGTCACCTCAACTGCTTCAACCCACTACAGTTGAAGCCTTCATCCACACCTCAACATCAGCAGTGTCTCCCTTATAGACACTTTGCGCTTTATAAACTCCAACACATTCCAATGCCTACTTCTTAGTTGGCAAATTCACTGTCCATTATCAACAACCTGTTCTTGTTTACAGCTCTGGGCTTGTCCTTTAGAACTTTAAGATCCTCACTTCAATCTTTCTGGGCAATTAGCCTTTTACTAATTCCTACCTATGGCATATCTACCATCCTTGTAACCCCAGCCCACGTTTATACTTTAATTGGTATTTGGCATGTTCCTCCCCACTTTATCCAATCTGCCACCAGCAGAAAAGATTTTGGTCAAATTGATGCCACCTACGTCTGTTGAAAACACTTGAACAGGGTTAGGTTCTACTTGAACAGTATTTTTCGACTTTCACAGAAACGGGCAAACCGTTTCCTTTTACAGTTTCGAAAGGGCTTGCCAATTAAATAATTTACACGTTCGTCATTGTACAGCCTTTATTCCCCTTTCAAGAATATTTATGAACTCTCTCAAGATGTGTAACCCCTGCACTGGGGTGGGGCTGGCGTACATGCCCCTGCTGTAGTGACAGTGGGGTTGGTTCAAACTCAACACTGAGCTAAAATAGCTCTGAAGAATTAAAGTTTTCCACATTATTAGTCATGTCGCACCCTCATTCCTGCTCCTACTGGTGAAAGTTGAAATTGGAATGGGAAATGGGGATGAACATCTGCCATTTTTCAAAGACCCGGCGTCTCCATGACTGTAAAGACGGTCCATAGGATTCTGCAAAATGCATCCAGGTATCTTCGGCAGTTCTCTTTAAACCATGTTTCCCAAATGCAGTTATCAGACAGTCATTTTCTTCACTCCAATGGGAACTTTGTTCTGTGTGTTACACAGATCTAATCCCAAAGTTCAGTTAGTAGCCATTCATTCAAAATGGGTATGAAGCTGGTTGCACAGAAAAGAAAAAGCTCAGTTATTGAGCAATTCCAGACTGCTTTGAAGAAGAATGCTGTGTTTCAGGGTTAGTGGAAAACATCTATGAGAGGAAAGATCAAAAAATTTTCAAAGGAAGTCACAACCAGAAAATTACTGAAGAAGGTTTGTGTGCACCCCCATTGCAGTAGTTGATACATTTCAAAGAAACACATTCACATTAGATGCTTTGGGATGTTCCTCTGAAAGATATGATAATTTGTTATATAAATTGCAGGCTTTCTTTTTAACGCTCAGAGACAAATAGCTGAAATATTTAGATTGGGGAGACAGCTGAATGCAGAGATAAATGTATTCAGAAAAGATGTTCCCATGATATTGGGAAGGACGCAGGAGTGGATTAAGGGAAATTTAAAATAGAGCTAAGAGCAAGAGGATGTTCTAATAAAACCCACATTTTCTATGTTGGTGTACAGATAAGGCTGATGTCTTTATAACCATTAGTGCATTATCCTTCACTGTTTCCATGTAGGGTCCCCAACATTACTGGTATCTAGCTTGAATCAAAAGCAGTATACTGCAGATGCAGGAAATCAGGTATAAAAACAGAAAATGCTGGTAACTTAGTAATTCTGGAAACCTCTTGGAGAGAAACAGAATTAATATTTCATCATGAATATTAACTTTTTTTTCCATCTTGGAGTTCTTGCAATAGATGATCAGTTTTTCCACTCTAGTTTTGGGTAGGGGGATATGACTGAGGAATTTCTCCTCCTGACGTAACTGGTACTGCTGTTGCTGTGCCAACAATGCACGTAGGAAATTTTAAAAATTGAGGCGGGAAGGCATCGTGCCAAATCTTGTATAAGGTGTAGAGCTGGATGAACATAGCAGGCCAAGCAGCATCAGAGAGGGTCTAGACCCAAAACGTCAGCTTTCCTGCTCCTCTGATGCTGCTTGGCCTGCTGTGATCATCCAACTGTACACCTCGTTATCTCAGATTCTCCAGTGCCAGCAGTTCCTACTATCTCTGTGCCGAATCTTGTGATGTTTTTGGCTAAGTGTCAGTTATGTTGAATTTTTTAGGGATTATCTCTGCCCATGTCTTACCCAACTTGCCTCGTTGTTCCCTACCCTACTTTTGTGGCATGCCTATGGTCTGATTCCAGCCTCGTCTTAGCTTGCCTCACTCTCAGAACAGCTCGCTATGACAATGATGTCCTAGAAATCGTTGCATGGGTGCTATTTTTAAATGTGAATCTGGGCAGGCACTGTCAGTCTGGAGCCATCCTGCACATTTCGTAACATTTGCCCCAGAAATGGCAGACAAGGAAGATTTGGTGCCCCACTTTTCAGGAACGATCCTGGAGCATCTGATAGACAGGGTGGTACACAGGCAGGTCCTCAGAACTCTTCCAGGACCAGCAGAGGAGGCCATGCCAGCGTGGTCTGTAGTTGCCATGTGGGCCGGTACAGTGCCAGCTGTCTGGAGGAATGCACAGCAATATAGAAAGAGGGTCAGTGACCTTCTCCACTGCACCTCTGCCTTCTCTATGATACCTAATCCTGGCCCTGTCTCTGTTTCTGTACTCACCTCCCAGCAATGCTCATGCTCTATGCTGTCACTGCTGTCAGCAACATCATTTCCATTTCCCTCACTCTCACTCACCCACTCAAACCCCTGACACTACTAACCTAGCATGTCCGCTGCCCCAACAGTGACAACTATGACATCCACTTTGATCTCCTTGAATCAACCGGGCCTCCCCAAAAATAAAATTATGGGAGGAAATCAGTACTCAGGAGCACAGAAAGAATCAAGATGGTTGTTGGCCTGCTCTACATTCTGCTCCTGACCCCTTGTGCAGAAAGCACCCTGACTCTGACTGCCTGAAATGGTTGACTGACAGTGTCTAAGCTCCAGACTGATGTTGGAGGCTGCCTGTGACTTACTGAGTGAAAACTATCCCCTTTCATTCACTGAGGAATGCTGACAAGATTTGGCTCTATGTCTGTGCTAAGTGGAAAAGTAATTCTGCAGTACCGAGAGCATAGTATTTGTGGCTGAGAAGGGAAAGTGCAAAAAGGCAAGGCGAGGCAGGAATGCTGTGGGCACCCAGGAAGGCTCAGAGCAGTGAGTGCTATGAGAGCAAGCAAACAGCTCAAAGCTGTAGCCTGGCCCAATCTGTGAGCCAGATGTGTGTCCCTGAGTGTTCGCTGTCCTTGTTGCAGTGCGACAATGATCATTGCTGGTCCAGCCTGAGCTATATATTTGATGTGTGGAAATGTATAGTGAATGGATTGGAGATCTGCTGTGAGGGTTCTTAGAGACTGGTACTGGTCGGCTGTCCGTCTGCGTGGTATTGGGATGGGTGTGACTGGTGCACACAGAGCATGCCCTGAGTTGCTGGAATCCAGTGTCCGACATAGAAATCCTTTGGACCAGACAGCCAGCACAATCTGCCCAGTGCTCGCTCTGACCCCCAGGTCGAGAATTCGCAATTCCTTGATTCCTTGGCAAAATAACTAAGTGAATAATAAAGATGCCCATTGTTGTATTTAACAAGTTGTAATCCCATTCTAAGAGACACCTCACAGCGAGGAACTCATCCCACTGCTCAGCAGATACATAAAAGATGCAGCGAGTTGCTCCTGCTGTGGAGGTAGGCCTCGATGGACTAGTCACATGATTCTGCCACAAACTCTCCATAATTCATGTGTTCATGCCCCTGTAAGATCCTTCCTGTAAAGATTTTTCCATCTGTACATATGAACAGAGACTTGGATTGTTAGAGTCTGAGACGTTATGCTTAGGTTATTTTCCACTGCATTCTCCTTCATCATGACAAACAATCAAGGATAGGTCATGTTTGAGGCTGGAGTCCATCATTGACCCAGCTCTGTACTCAGACAAACTTCTGTACATTCCCTGATGGTGTGCTGGATGGTAGAACAAACCATTTTTCTCTGTTGTCCACAGTTCTGAGAAAAAAAAATGAATGAGTGAGTTGGATTGATACTGCAGTGCAATCAATTGTGTTTGCAATTAATGTTGTTTCATTTGGCTCGGTGTTACTTAAATTGTGTTGCTGTGTGTGGCTTTTAGATGCAATTCAGATTCTCATCTGCTGCACTTGATGCTTGGATAGACAGAATGAATAAGCTTTCTCTTGCTCCAAGATATTGCTGGAAGAGAGGTAAATAGATATATATTACCTTCTTGCTGAATTCCAATGTACCAGTTCTGTTTCTCTCTCCCATTGAATTCTTGATCTAAGTGAATGTTTCCCATGTCTTGTGGCATTCTCCCTCACATTATGATATTTTAGTGAAATGTTATACCTGGAAATGATGCAACAGCAGCAGCAGTATTTACAAAACCTTAAACAATTTTTTATGTAATTTTGTATTGAATTCACTTTTTCTTTCCTTAATCCCTTGCATTCAGATTTTTGCTGATTAAATAATTTAAGGACAACAATTAATGTTGTGTCCTAAATTATCTGACCTCCTTTGATGATTAATACTTAGGACTTAAAATAAAATGTTCTTCTTCACCATTTGATTTCTGTCCTCTCCATTGTTTTCATAGTTGGGAAATTGAGTTTTTGATATGAACTCTTCTGCCTTTTTGTTAATTTGCTGCTCCTAATCTTATGTTCAGAGTTCTCCACATGTTGTATAAAGCCAATTGCTTGTCTGTGTGCTCAATAAATCAAGTTAAATGCAGGTAGATGTGGGCAGAAATTAGACCTTGTATGTATTTTCTGTGAGTAGAACAGGCACAAGTCTCCAATTTACCTTGTGCCGTAAGGCTGGGTAAAATATGCCAGACTTGAAATTGGGTTGTCTGATTTTTCAGCATTGCTGGTAGCTACCTGAGGAAGGCCTTAGCTCCTCTGCATATGTAAAGGTGAGAGAGCTCATACTTGTAATATCAGACACCAAGGAGCAGGGCAGGTGTCTGGTCAGCCCTATTTCTATATTCACTCCTGTGTTCACCAACTGAAACCAATTTATTTTCTAATCCAGATTTCGATGAAAATCTTTGTGTGAGCCAGGTGGAGCAGGAGTGTGCACTTGTTTGCACAGTGTAGTCCTTACCCTCACCATCTCGCTTCCAACTCCTTCCCCCTTGTTTCCCACTCTAGTCCAACTTGGGGGTCTTGATTTGGTTTCCTGAAGCAAAGCATATTCCAGATATTTGGGTTCCTCACAATTGTGAATCCCAGTGGGTGCTTGGGACCCCTACAGCAGGCACTTCTAAAAGCCAGTGCTTGGTTGCAGGTCAGCTTTGGGTATGAATAATATGCTAGTGACACTGTGCAGAGTCTGGGTCAAGAAAATGGAACATTGGCAAATTTCCACCTCAGGTATGTTCAACTGGGCGTACAGTATCATTCACCAGCAGAATTTAGCTCTACAAAAAGTTGGTTTCAATTGCAGACCGTAAATTTGGCAGAAAATGCTTAATTAGGAAAATTTCTCCGAGATCTTCAATTGTCTGACATGATTTATGACGGATTTCCAATTAAGTTATAGGTGAACATATTGATCCCATCTTTTAAAATCTATCATTTAAACCCATCAGTCTGTCAAACATGAGGTTCCACATTGGCCAATTACTTTAAATCTCTGAGTAATCCAGTCTTTGATTGCTCTAGTGGACACGGGAAGCAGTTTTATGATTGGCAATATAAGAATCCAATTGATTAGTTCATTACTCAATCCTGTTTTGTAAACTTGAATTGCCCTAATGTCTGCAGATGCTGCAGATCCCATTTCTGAAGAAGGGTCCAGGCCCGAAACGTCAGCCTTCCTGCTCCTCTGATGCTGCTTGGCCTGCTGTGTTCATCCAGCTCTACACCTTGTTATCTCTTGCTCTATTGTCAGACTGATTTTTTTTTAAATAATACAACCATTAAAGGCACAGTTAAATGTTTGTGTGTCTCTTAAACTCTGAACTGCAGGACCCAGATTCAGTTCAAGTTAAATGAGGCATTTGATAATCGTGGCATTACCAGTTTGCCAGCTTAGACTTAAAGGAACAGGATGAATTATTAAAATGAGAATTTTTCTTAAACCCAGGGTAGTGGGAGCCTGGAGAACACTGCCTGAAATGGTGGTAGAAGCAGAAATTCTCGTGGCGTCTATAAAGCTGGTTACTTCTGCAGTTGAAGTGCCATAACCGACATGGTTATGGACCAAATATTCTGTTGGCTCAGGCTGAATTGATGGAATGAATTTTACCTGAAATTGACCAAGTGCCAGTTTTGATGAGTTCCATGGATGGTTGCTCTCTATGAATGCGAGCAAGATTTCTTACCTATTCCCTGAAATTCCTCTTGTTAACAATGAGTCTAGCCTCTAGGATGCTGCACTCATCCTGTCTGCCCCCTCATCAGAGGCAGAAGTACCTACCATTGGCAAGGCCAGCTGGCATTCTTGCCACTGTTGTTAAAGTCTAGTTGGGCACCTAAAGTAGCACTGCCCGTTGGGAGTTTTCCCTTACTTTGCACCTGGTGGGCAGGGAATCAAAAAGAATAATTTCTCAGGGCACTTGGGTGACATGGCTGACTCTTCATTGCAAATGTAGGTGCACACTCGAATCTATTTGTATTTAAGAGCTAAGCGATCTTAAGCTAAGAGGTAACCCATCTGTAGCCTCATCCATCTTAAACCCTGTTAATGGGAGTGCTCATGTCCCTCAGTGCACAGGGTTTGAGGTGGATGAGAACAAGTGAGGGGAAATGTTGCTGGCACTGATGACAGAGTTGGAGCACATCTTGGTGGGAAGTGGAGAATAGTGAATATGAGGTTTCAGAGAGAAGATCGTGGCACTTACACTAGTATAGTGTATTTAAGACAGACATAGGCTCTTGGTTAGTAAGGGGATCAAGTGGTACGGGGAGAAGGCTAGAGAATGGGACAGAAAAATGCATCAGCCATGATCGAATGGCAGAGTGGGTTTGATGGGCCAAATAGCATAATTCTGCTCCTATATCTTGTGTTGTTATGGAGTGGAAAAACTCACTGACCTTCCTCCTGCAGTGTTAAGCAGTCCCCAGATGGCTTCGACAGCACTGACCCAAGTGTCCACCTCAGACCAGGCTGGCATGGTCTGGTGTCATGACCCTAATGGTGATCTTGGGAGAAGAGGAAGCTGTGCCTGTGCGCCACCCCACCAGCAGGAAACGTGAAATATTGTAACAAGATTTATTTCCACTGCATTTTTTCTAAATCATTTAATATCAAGCTTGACAACAGAGTGGAAAACAGTGCACAGCTAACTCTTACTGAAGATGTAAGCGTTTGATTTTGTTGTTCTCTTGAGGAAAAAAAGTTTCTTTCTGCCTTTAGCTCTAAAATATATAATGTATAACAACAGCAATGTTTGCCTGCTGTTTTCAGCAACCCCGTGCTAAATACCCTGGTTATTAGTCAGTGGTGGTTAGAACTCGCAGAAAAATACTTTATCAAAACATCTCCTGGAAACAAGACTTTTAATGATTTGAGGTGGAATTTTCTCAGCCACCGTGAACAATGTATGTTCACATTGGGATAAGTCACTTGGGACAAATGGCAAGACTGGGAAAATTATATTCGAGATGTTGAGACAAAATGTTTGATTTTACAACCTAGCTTTGAATGGCAAGATGAGAATTTCATGAAGGCGCAGAGAGGGACCGATTTGCATCTTATTATTACCTGATCTTGCCTCATTTATATACAGTTTGCTATTCTGACAAGCAACAGAAAAAAACTAAGGGCGGCAACTCCTATCATAAACGCAGAGTGGGTACCTAGTATCTCCAGCTTGCTGTTACTTCTATATGCCTCTATCTTGGTCAATGTTGCCTACCATTGCAGGGCACGCTCAATCGCTGGCATCCTTCAACCACGGAGGTTGCATTGGACATGGACTAGCCCTACCACAGCATGGTGGTGCATCTCCAACCCTCAGTCTTCCACATCAATACTTTGGAGAGCACCAGCATGTTGTATTGTAAGGCAGCTGCTAGGCAAGGACAGGCTCCCATCTCATGGTTTGGACAAGTTGCATCCCAGGGATCTTAGCTTACTCTCTGAGTACTCATTGACTTTTCACCAGTTTGGATGCTGACAGTGTATCTGCTTTACTCCCTCATTCAGAACTGACAGAACACCTTCCTTCCATCGTGCCTGGCCTTTTAACGCAGACATAAAGCCAGGCAGCACCCAGCACTGTCAGTCAAGGCAATGATATGATATCATTACAGGGACTAGGACATGGTTAGCTGGAAACTTTGGGCGGTCAGAGTTCAGTGTTCCGTATCATTACAGTCTGAGGAGTGAGCCACTGTCAGCCCCTCAGGTCCAGTGCACACACTTCAGGAATTAATGGTAAATCAGTCGGGAGTTTCACAGAGATGAGTCGGGGACTGGCCACTCATCAGTTGGGGCTTTCTTAAGAGGGTGGAACATGGCCAATCCTGATCAATGAGAGGGCGTTACGCTATACTAGGCATGAGGGAAAGTGTTGCTCTCCCTTGCATTGCGTTTGACCATCGTATGGGACTAAGGAAGATAGCACGTTTAGCTTAATTTTTGTTGCTGCAGTTACAGTTATAGTCAGATGGGGGTGTAAATTAGCAATAGATTTATATTTTGTGATTCTTTATTTCCAATGAATAGCTGTTTGTGCACCTGTTTGCCTTTAGAAGCTGTTCTTTTTCATCTTGGACAGACATGGTAGTAGTGAGTACTTCCACCACTGTTGTGTGCAGAATAGGATGAGAGAGGCACCATAGAGATATGGTACATCTGTAATGAGGTGAACTGTGGAGAATTGCAAGAGAGAGCTCTCTAAAGCCCTCTAAAGAAGGAAACCTTGATAAAATTCAGCCCTTGGTGTTTGTCTTGCATGCGAGTGAATTAGTTCATGTCATCCATTCAGTTCCTGTATCCCATCAAACCCTGACCCTTTATCTAATCTTTCTGGAAAATGTTGGGATAACTTCTACCTCACTAAAAGCCCGAGAAGTGAACTCTGCATCTTCACAACTCTCCCTGAGTAAAGATAATGATGATGTTTCTCTTCTTGATTATAAACCTTTTTTTGTTATTAATCTTGGAACCTGAAGCTTCCATTCCTGAAATACTGGTAACAGGATGCAGTTAATGATACCATTTTCTGTGTCCCTTTCATTTTCCTAATTTAAACAATCAGCTAACAATCTACTATTCTAAAGATCCAATTTTCAAAGTGCTTGTTCGTATTTGTATTTTGCAGTAAAGCTATGATGTAACCCCTCAATTTCGTTCCTGTGGTATAAAACTCAGTCCTGCATACTCCTGTAACTATGGGATTATTAATTGTTTTGTTTCGGCTTCTCATCAATTTTCCTCACAGTCTTGCCAAACTGAGGCTATGGAATCTTTCTACTTCAAACCTGCTTGTCATATGTAGATGTTTTGAGTGGTTCAATGGTGCACTCTTTGAATATAATAATTTTGCTTTTAAAGAAGTGTATTTTATTTTGTGGGCTGTGTTGTGTTACACCTGGATGCTTTCTAGTTTTCTGTGACCTCTGATAGTCAACTTTGTCTTCTCCTCAAACAGTGGACTTGTCTGGGTTTTCTTGCTGACAACATTATTTGCATTGGAATTTATATATCTTCCATATTCTTTTTAATTGCCTTTTGTGAGTTATTTGTGTTTGTGGCACACTTTTATGTATTTTTATGTGCTTTGCATTAGTTTTTTTTCCTGTAAGACAGTGTAGAACTGTGTTCTACAATTGTAGAGTGACAGTTAGCAGATATATGAAGCAAATTGACATGGGGCTGCTATTTTGTGAAACTTTGTACCTCAGTTTGAGAACCTTTCTGTAATGTAGTTATCTTCTTGCTAATGCTGTGAGTAACATAGGAGGAAAGAAAAGGCTTGAAGGATGGCTATTGATCTGAAAGGGCTATGGCATGTTGGTAAACAGAAGGATTACAGACTCCTTGTAATTTGAGAGAATTTATGATTCTATGAAAGCTGAAGGGAGAAAAACAAAGTATGTCAGACATTGAGAAATCATGAAATATTCAGCCTGCAAGGGACTGAATTAGAACTCTTGTCTCATCAATCTCTTGCATGTAACTGGGTGAAGTGAAAGCAAAACATTCAAATTTATCTTACGACTCCCAAATAAACAATTCTGCAAAGCTCTGGTGTGTACACACAATTAGCTTATCTCAAGCATTATTTCTGTTTATTTCTAGGGCCTTGAATGTAACCTTGGTTTTCCAGTCTAAGCATCAAAAGTACTTGAGAATAGGCCTGGCCATTCCACTTCTTGGAACTGTTGCTGCACTCCGAAAAATGGTAGCAGATGAAGGGAACATAACACCAGATCAGGTAAAAATAAGATCTGAGCTCAATGTCGTGAATTATTGCCTTAGTTATGTTAATCCTTTTATTATGTTGTGTTCATCTACTCTAATATGCCTCAGTGAATAGAATCGCACATGCAGAGTCTCAATTACTAAATCAGACAATTAAATCTTACTTTCGCTCGTAAGCCAACTGTAGATCATGTCACCTTCTAGTTGTGATGTTATTGCAATTGACATGTATTATAAGTGAAAAGTTGAAATTGGGTGGTATATTCAGCTGAATGTTGCCACTGAGCAGTGGGAACAAAGTTTGGTTACACTTCACTGTCCCTGTTTCAGCAATATCTTTGTGAAAAGTGGATGAGCAGCAGAGCTGAAATTCTCAATAGGAGAGATAGTTCTGTCAGCTAGTCTTGCAGAATTCTTAATGAATGGCTTGGGTGTAAATTATTACTTCACTTGGCTGCAAATGATGGACATTCTAGCAATCGAGAAGGAACAAGTTGCTGCGGTACATCTTAGGGTATTCACTGCAGATATATGGTATAATCCTGCTGCGGAGGATTGGCATGAGTGAGGTGTGGATCAATTGAATCACTTTGTCTGGGGTGGAGCAGAGCCTCTTGGCTGTTGTTGCAGATGCACTCACCCAGAAAAGTGATGAGTATTCTGTCACTTCTAAATGTCTGCCCTAATTGATTTCCAGTTTGTTAAAGTTCAAATGACAACTCGATGCCAAAGGAACATACTTTCCTCTGATATTCCATTTTTATATATATGTTTGCAGTAAAGCAATGATATGGTCTGAAATTGGATCTGCCAGAATGGAACCTGAGTCTTAATGGCAACACTGTTGATGAGTAAATGGTGTTTAAAAACAGGACTGATGACTTCTTGCAACATTTTGCTAATGTAAAGAGGGAAATTGACACAAAATGCAAAGAAAGCATGTTTGTTGCTAGTTTTTGAATGATGCATTTGCTGCAAGTTACATTTATACAGTAGCATTCGCGTTATAAAGTATTCAAGGCAGAACTCTGGAATGGTGATCAAAAAAGAGAATTGTCTCAGGACCACAAATAGATTCTATGAAAAGTGTCCAAAAGCTTGATCGAAGAATAAAGTTTTGAAGAGAATTGTAGTGGAAGAGAGAGACATAAAGGATTGGATGGAAATTCCAGAATTGAAAGCCCAGGCAATTTTAAGCCACAGCTGTCAATGTTGATTGTTTAAAAGCGGGGACACCTTAAATAGTGCTGATAATGCTCCCTTTTCGCAATTCTGCCGCAGTCACCACCATTTATAATGTCGTCTTTCAATTAGTATTGTTTTTGCAGCATTTGCAGAGTCCTCTCTGCTTTATTTACATTATCAAATGCTATGTTGCAAATAGATTTATTTGCAATGGGATAGTCCAGTTTTCAAATACTACTCTAATAATAGCCCAATAAAATTCCCTGAAAAGTGACATTTTACTGAGGGATAGCAGGCAGGAAGGGCGAGGGAGAAATCTCTTGAAGTATAAATGGGCACCATTGAAAAAGGAAGAAAGAATATTTGAGATTTGACAGAATGGAATAGAGAAGTAGATAAAATACTGGCTAAATTTCATTGTTTATTATTCAGTATGGGAAGGACGAGGAGTTGTGTATCAGATTTGCTGTTCTGTTCTGTTTTGTACAACTGATATAGTTTCCCATACATGATGGTACACTTATGCAGAATGAATGACTGGAAAGAAAAGCATAATAGTATGATAATCTTCTTTTAAAAGACTCTGATCTGTTCATATTCTGTGGTTCACAGACCATACCTATTCTATCGGCCCTGATTGCCATATTAGAGAAGTATTTATGGAATGCAGGGGAACTATTATTGGACATGATGTCTGCTGATGAATGAGAAGGAAGGCAATCTGGCAATGTTAAATGATGTGAATATTTGCCTAAAGGAGTGTTACCTACATATGTACATATGAATTAGGAGCAGAAATCGGCCACTTGAAACCTGTTGTGCAATAAGATCATGGATAATAAAATGTGAGGCTTGATGAACATCTGATGAAGGATCTAGGCCTGAAACGTCAGCTTTTGTGCTCCTGAGATGCTGCTGGCCTGCTGTGTTCATCCAGCCTCACATTTTATTATCTTGGATTCTGCAGCATCTGCAGTTCCCATTATCAGTGCTATAAGATCGTGACTGATCTGTTCGTTCTGAATTCCACATTCTCATCTGACCCCAGTTAACCTTTGATTCTTTTGCCTAATAAGAATCTTCAACCTTGAACCTCCACTTCAAAAGTATTCAATAACCCCCATCTTGACTGATTTCTGAGGTAGACTGCAGCGTTCTCTCTGATTTTCTTACCAACTGCATGGCTCTCCAAGGCTGGTGAGTGGCAGCAACTTCCAGAGCCAGAAGTCAGTACCTTCATTGGAGTGCTGTGCAGAGCATCGGAGTGGCTGTGCGTGTGAGCTGATCAGAGAGACGTTAGCAGAGAGTTCCAGAGTTGCTCAACCTTTGTGCCTGTCCTAAAAAGGCGACCTTTAATATTAAAGCAGTGTTCCATGCCCTGGACTTGCTACCAAGAGTATGCATAGAGTCAAAGAGATATACAGCGTGGAAATAGGCCCTTTGGCCCAGCTCGTCTATGCTGACCAATTTTCTTAAATTGAACTACTCCCATTTGCCTGCAATTGGCCATATCAGTCTAAACCTTTCCTATCCATGTACCCGAGCAAATGTCTTTTAAATACTGCAGTTGTACCTCAACCACCTCCTCTGGCAGCTCATTCCATTCATGCAACACCCTCTGTGTGAAAAAGCTGCCCCTAAAGCCCCTGTTAAATCTTTTCCCCACTCCTCATCTTAAATCTGTGCTCTTTAGTTTGGTACCCCTTTATCCCAGTGAAAAGATGCTGGCTATTGACCTTATCTCTGCCCTTCATGATTTTATAAACCTCTATAAGATCACACCTCAGCCTGTTAAACTCCAGGGAAAAAGTCCCAACCTATCCAGCCTTACAATTCAAACAGTCCAGTCTCAGTAACATCAATCTTTCTTGCACCCTTTCCAGTTTAATAATTCTTCCTCTGGCAGAGTGACCAGAACTGTGTACAGTACTGCAAATGTGGCCCTACCAGTGTCCTGTACAGCTGTAACGTCATCCCAACTCCTGTACTCAGTGCTCTTACTGAAGAAGGCAATCGATCTAATGGCATTGCTTAAGTTCCACAGCTCTGCCAAAGGCAAGGTTGACACAGTTTTGGATTTGTTGAATAAAAATATATAGTTTGAGCTCTCATTTCTTGGAATACCAAACTGTTTGTTCTGTTCTTGAACAGGATTCTCCAAAGAATAGCTGATTCTTTCCATGTCCACCTTAACAGGACCATTGAGAAGCTTCTATACTTTCGTCAAATCACTGTTCAAAACTCTAGCGCAAACTTGCCCAACCCGTCCATTCTTTCCTTGTAGAATAATCCTGTCTCCAGGCATCAGTAAACCCTGCTCTGAACAAGCTCCTTTGTATTTATATTTCTTCCTTAAATAAGGAAACCAAAACTGTAAACAGTATTTGAGATGTAGTCTCACCAATGTTTTCACTCTGAGAGAAGTATTACATCCCTACTTTTCCGTTGAATTATTCTTGTAACAATGGATGGCATTCCATTGACTTTTCAAGTCACTTAAACCCACATGCTAACCTCTTGTGACTCATACACTGAAACACCTAGATGTCGCTGCACCATAGAATTCTCTAGTCATTCATTCCTTATATGATACCCTGCTTATTTATTTGTTCCACCAAAGTTGGCAACATTACTTTTTCCCAGATTATGTTCTATTTGTCAGATTTTTACAGAATCTCTTAACCTGTCTACTTGGGTCTGCATCTTTGTTATGACATCTTCACAATGTATTTCCCTACTTATTTTTGTATCATTTTCAAATTTAGCAACCATGTCCCCCTCAAGTTACAGAATACTGTGTGGAAGTCCAAGTTCCACACCAAATCTCCAAAGAGCATCCCAACCAGACCTATCCCTCTATCCTAGCCCCGCATTTCCCATGGTTAATCCACCTAGCCTGCACATCCCTAGTCACTATGGGGAATTTAGCATGAACACTACGTCTAACCTGAACATCTTTGAACTCTGGGATGAAGCTGGAACACTGGAAGGAAACCTACATAGACTCTGGGAGAAAGTGTAAACTCCACACAGACAATCGATGGGCTTGGAGTCAAGCTTGGCACTGGGAGGGAGCAGTGCTAACCACTGAGCCACCGTGCTGCCCAAAGTCATTGGTATAAATTGTAAAATATTGAGGAGCGAGCACAGGCCCATGTGGGATCCCATTTGTCACATCCTAACAATCTGAAAAGTACTCATTTATATACACTCTGTTTTCTGCCAGCCAGCCAATCTCTAGCCATGCTGCCAAGCTACCATGTATAACTTAAATTTCCACTTTGCAAATTAACCTTTTATGTGGAACCCTGTCAAATGCTTTCTGGTCTGCCAAATACAGCACATCAACATTTATTCATAGGGCTTGTTGCTCCTTCAAAGAATTCAAAACAAAAATTGGCTACACATAACTTTCATTTTAAAAACCCATGCTGACTCTTCCTGATAACCTTGAGTTTTTCCAAGTGCCCAGTTATAATCTTGATGCTCCTGGGACCTTCCACACCACAGGTATTAAGCTAACTAACTGAAAGTTTCCTCCTGAATAGAGGTGTAATATTTGTTACTTTTCAGTCTAATGGAACCTTTCCAGAATCTAACACATTTTGGAAAATTAAAACTGACACATTTCAAATCCCTAAGAATAAGTCTGTCCCAACCCAGAGACTTAACAGCCTGTAACTCCATTAGTTTGCTCAGTGCTGCTTTATTTGTGATAATAATTTCACCAAGTGCCTTCTCATCTTTTTAGCTTCCTGAGTTATAGGTATTACTGTATTTTTGTTTTCTTTCTGTTTATTCATTCATTGGATGAGGGCATCACTGGCTAGGCCAGCATTTATTGCTCATCTGGCCAGTTAAGAGTCAACCACATTGCTGTGGGTCTGGAGTCACATGTAGACGAGACCACGTAAGGATAGCAGTTTCCTTCCCTATAGGACATTCATGAATCAGATCGTTAGACTCTTAATTCCAGATTTTTCTTTTCTCTATCCTTAAGACAGAAGCAAGCTATTTATTTGTTACATCTGCCATTTCCTTCTCATCTACAATTAACTCCCTATTCTCACCTTCTAGATGCCCAGTCAGAACCCTATCATAGACCCCCAATGTTCAGAAACTAGCTTATTATAAATGGTGCCATCTTTCCCCAGCAAATTCAAGGAAGATAGCTATTGCGTAAGCAAAAAAGTTCTTCAAACCATGTTGAATTATCTTTACTATCTTTCCAGATCATTTTGACAGAGCTTTACACAAGTGGATTTGAGCGATCCTTCTCTGATGAGGAAGACCTGAATGTAATTGCTGAAGGCGACTGTGTTTATGCGTTTCAGGCTCCGTTTGTCCGAGGCAACTGTGGTGGTACTGCTCGACAGTCAGGTGTGTGCTGTAATCAGATTTGCTGAATAACGGATGCTCTTCTGGGTTCTATTTTGTTTGCACAAAAACAGAAGTTGCTGGAAATGCTCAGCAGAACTGTTCTGAGGAAGGGTCACTGGACCCGAAACATTAAATCTGATTATCTTCATGATGCTGCCAGACCTGCTGAGCTTCCCCAGTAACTTCTGTTTTTGTTTCAGATCTACAGTATCTGCAGCTCTGTCAGTTTGAATTTTATTTATGTTTACAGTGTCCTTATAAAAATGGGTCATAAACTCTCATACACATAATGAAGTGAAAAAATGACTAAGGATTTAATCAACAGTTTATGTAGCTTGGCCTTTTTCACTCTGATTGGCAAAATATGTAAAAGAAAATTTGGCAGTGCTGTGCTTCATCACAAATCCACTTCATCAGCAATACATCTTCTAATATTCTCCATTCTGTTTCTCCAAATCTGCACTTCAAATATGACACGCTAGTAAATGTATTCCTATTTTGTTTTCTCAAATTTCCTTGTACATGACCATCATTGTCTTCTGAGAAAGAAGGTTAGAGAGGCTGCATGTTTTAAGTGGCATCTCAGTCCAATGCTGTTTCATAAACTGCATGCATGCAATAATTTAGGTCAAGGTGATCTTTATTCAATGTAAGATTGCTGTTTTCTGTGACAGTTGTGCCATGTTGCCAATGACCGCACATAGCATCAGAAGGAAATGGCATAAGTTATTTATAACAGTTGAATATAAAGCCCACATCCAGGGCTGGCACTTTGTACTCTTAGCCTCAATAAGTCACTGTCATTTTCACCCAAAGGTTTGCTGCAAATGGGCATTAAGTGGATAAAGGACATGATTGGTTTAATTGAATCCTTTCAAGACACCCGTCCTATGTGGTGTGTTGCCATGTTGACCTCGTCAGTAAAAGTACCTATTGAAGTATTTTCAGGTCTCGATTTCCTGTTTTCGGCCATTATTAATGAATAAGTTTACTAGTAGGTTAACCAGATCTGATTCAGCCAAATTTCCACCTGAAGCCTCCCTCAGCCCTGGGGTGTGTGGAGAAAATTGCAGGATTTCCCATTAGCATTTGCTTGCTAAATTATCCGTTTTGTCAATTTGTTGTGTTTTGCATTAGGAGGTAATTCTGCACTGCACAGTGAAAAGAACTGACAGTAACTTCAAGGCTTCACTTGTAATTCAGTGTGTGCACTTGCACTGTTGATGCCTGCTGATTCTGCAACTTACAGTCTTTCTGCTCAGATTTTGAGCCTTCATCAGTGGGCAAAACAATATAAACAAGAAGTGTCACATTGCAAAGATGCCTGCATTCAAAATTCATTAATGGCTTGTTTGTGTTTGATACTCCACTTCTTTCAGATGCTTCTTGTTGAGTATTTGGGGTTGTGCAGTCAGAAGGATGAAGCATGGATTAATCTTCTGAATAGTGATAGGAGGAGAGTTTCAGGTAGTAGTTGGGCCCCCGTGTGATTTTGTTGGGGAATTTAAAACATGAGGGCACATGCTCAGGAAAAGGGGCTGATCATTTAGGACCTGAAGGAGCAGGAATGAAATCATTCAGAGCATTCTGAATCTTTGGAATTTACAACCTCCGTGGTTGTGCATACTCCATCGGTGAAAGGATTTTAAGCTGGGACAGACAGTATTTTTCTCTGTCGGAGAAGTGAGGGATAAGAAGAGCACACAGGAAAGTGGAGTTGAAGTCCACGGTTGTTCAAGTTCTTATTTAATGGCAGAACAGGCTCAATGGGCCAGATGATCTTCTCATGCTCTCATTCTTATGCTGTCTAGCAGTTCATTAAAAGTTGTTTCTGGCTTCCTTGCAACTTTTTGAAACATTATTCAGCATGAAAGAAGGCTGCTCAGCCCATTAAGAAACAATCCTTCGAAGAACAATCCAGTTTGTTTCTCTCATGCAATTTTCCTATATTTAAATTTATTCCTCCTTCAGTAATTGTCGAATTCCCTCTTGAAAGTTATTATTGAATCTGTATCCACCATCCTTTTAAGTGTTAGCTCACATAAAAATGTAATTACTCTCTTCGCTCTTGCTTATTTTGCCAGTCGTTTCAAATGAGCCTTTTTATTGCCTTCACTCATGGGATCTGAGCATCATTGGCTGGGCCAACATTTAACTGCCTATCTTAATTGTTCACAGAGCAGTCAAATGTCAACCATGTTGCTGTGGGCCTGACGTCACAAGTTGGTCCTGTAAGGATGACAGGTTTTCTTCACTGAAAAGCATTAGGTGAATAATGTGGGTATTTAGAACCAATGATTACATGGTCACCATTAAAGATTGTAATTCCACATTTTACCATCAGCCATGATGTGGTTTGGAGCCATGACCCTATTATCCTGGTTTCTGGATGTCTAATCCACTGATATAAGTATTACATCTCTGCCTCCCCTTATTAATCCTTCAGCCATTTTTTCTTTAAACTTATGAAGCATTTAGATAAATAATGAATTGGTTGTACAGAATTCAAACTGCTAAAAGCTTTTTGTCTTGCGCTGTTTGACTACTGATGAGTGCAAGACTTTGTTTCTCTTTTTAACAATATTTAACCAAATTAGAATTTCAGTACTGAGAACCAAAACGATAATATTGATTCTGCACTCCTCACTCCTCCCACTGGGGTGGCAAAGAAAAACATTTGATTGTCAAAAATAAGGTAGATACCTCATTGTTTCTCACTTCTGTCAAAGCTGAAGCAAACATTGAAGCTCTTCCTATTGTTTTGCTTTCCTGAGATATCTCTTTTTTTATGGAGGGTGAAGAGACACTCTGGTTCCTCTAGGCCCCACAGGTCTCTCATTCAGCTAATATTGAACAACGTGTGCATGGAGCTACTGCTGCTGCTCAAAACTGACCTAAAACAGTAATCAGGGTCTGCATATTACAAACGGACTGCAGCACTTCAAGAAGGCAGTTCAGCACCACCTTCTCATGGGCACCTAGGGACAGGCAATAAATGCTGGCTCAATTAGTGACTCCCATCTCCAATGAATGAATTAAAAAAAAGCATACAGTTGCTGTTACTCAACCTTGGGGGAACTCTGTGGAGAATGTGGACAGTTGTTCCATTTGCAAGAGTGGGATAGTCTGATCTGTTTTTGGGATTCCACTCTTCTGTTCTGTACAAATGTCATGCCTCAAAATCTTCAACATTGTGCCTGTCTGGTATTCTGCTGCCTACTGATTTTACATGTATGTTTTTATTTGTGATATCTTTGTCTCCAACAAAATACCTGGCTTGAGGAATGAGAGGAGAACACATGATATGTTCATGCATTGAGATCACCAACCATTATTTTTTGACTCAAGTAATTTTTCAAGGGCATATTCCCTTCAGTTCAGATTTGTTTTTGAAGATTGGGATCCAATACGACTAATATAAAGGATTCATTTGAAACTGAGATTGTTTTCGCAACAGAAGAAATTGGAAATGTTCCTTATCGATACGTGTTCTGGTCTTTGAAATTGTGTTTCAACGTATTCAGTGTTTAACTATCTAAATCATTATAGAATGTGAATAAAATATTAAATGGAATTGAGATACAGATAATTGGCAGAGCATTCTCAATGTGCTGAATGAACTTTTTTTTTCTGATCCTAAATGTTTCAAGTATGAGATGTGTCTACATTTGCCTGCAATAACATTCTCATTATGTTGCTAATTTATCAATTTGTTTAAGCTCGTATGGCCATAGCATCTTGTTTCAAAATATATCAGGTCAATCTTGAGTGGTTCCTAATATGAAAATTGAATCATGCGGTGGTACAGCACACATCGGACCGGAATAAACTTTCCCACAAATTTTACTGCCAGGGCCATCATGGAAACAAATGAGTGAAGATTTTTTGATGAATGATGACTTTAATGTCATGTGTATCTTACAGTAAAGTACAGTGAAAAACTTCCACTGCTGCCATGATTCTGGCACCATTTTGAATAGTTTAAGAATTTTTAAAAAGATATGGCTTAAAAAGAGTCCATAACCCTTCCCCTGCTGCCAAGTAATGCCGAAATCACCATTCCTCGAGCACCATCTTTCGTTGCTGGGCCTACCTCACTGACATTGCCTCTGCCAGTGCAGCAGCTGATGCCGGGTCACGTGCTTGTCCCTCCACCAGCTGCCCCCTTATGCTGCTGCCTGTGTCCCACTCTGGGCTCACCAGCTGTCTCGCTACCATCCACCAGAGTCCTGCTGTGGGCTCACCATCTGCCACCAGTCTCCAAACTCTGATGACGTCACCTTCCTCTCTGTAGAAGGTAAGTAAGAGAGAGAAACAGAGAAAAGAAACAAGAGAAAGAGGCCCCGGGTGCAGGAGCCCAGACGTTGTCTACTCCAGCAGTACCATGCAGTTGGAAGTCTCCATCTGCACTGTAGAAGGAAGGATGGGTTGAGGTTAGTTCTAATCCTCATGAATGTAAATCTAAGTTTGGCAGGAAGATTGTAACTTAACAATGGGCTGTTTTTAAGGACGGGTTTGGTATCTGTCAAGGTACGTTTCTGCAATGGGAAAGGTCATAGAAAAAAGTTCAGAGCTGCCTGGTGAACAGAAAACATGAAAATTAAGATGAAAAACACAGGGTGCTTAGGACAGATGTCAGCTGGTGGATATAACCGTTAACAAATGGAACAGTAGTGTGGAAAAATACAAGCTTGTTCAGTGACAGGAAGAATAGAAATGCAGAATGTGTGAGTGGATAGAGACTTCAAAAAGCTGCAGGGTGGAGGGAATTGGGTGTCTTGATACATGAATTATAACATGTCAGCACACCATCACTGCAAGTAAATAAGAAGGCAAATGAAATGGTTGGCCTTGATCGCAAGAGAATGGAGTGTAACAGTAAGTAAGGCTTCCTACAGCTGGACAGGACATCAGTGAGACTGCAACAAGAATGCAATGTACAGCTTTGATCACCTTGCTGAAGGAGACTCATTACTGCATCGAAAGCAGTTCAGAGAACCTGCGTTAGGCTGTTTCCTTGGATGCTGCAGTTGTCTTATGGCAAAATGTTAAGCAGGTTTTGCCTATACCATTGTGATCTAATTAAAACATAACTTTTTGAGTGGTTTTAGAAGCTAGATGCTGAACACATGTTTCCTTGTGTCAAGAGATATAGAACTATAGGGCCACAGTTTCAAAGTGTGGCATCTCCCATTTAAGAATTCCTTCTCTTCAGAGGGTCATTCATGTTTAGACTTTCATGTGCCAGTGAGCAGTGGTACCTGACTCATTAAACTATTCAAGACTGAGTAAGACAGATACACAAGGGAGTCAAGGGTTTTAGAGGACAAGTAGAAAAGTGGATCTATCGTTACAGCAGAAATATTGGGAACTGCAGATGCTGGAGGATCCAAGATAAAGTGTGAAGCTGGATGATGTGCTCCTGAGATGCTGCTTGGCCTGCTGTGTTCATCCAGCTTCACACTCTGTTATCTATAGTTGCAGCAGATCATCCATGATCTAGTATGTGGTGGAACAGGCCCAAAGGGCTGGTTGACCTACTCTTTTCTTACTAATGCTGTTCTTATGTTGTGTAGGAAGCATTGCAAGCTATCAGAAGGGACTTCAAAGGGACAGAAACAGATTTGTGGAATGGGCAGACAAGTGGCAGATGAAATGTGATACTTTGGCCTCAGCAGGCATATTGCATTCAGCTTGGGCATTAAACCACTTCTATGCTGTAACTATTCAGTGATCCTATAAGCTCTAGACTGGGGATGGGGAGCCTGCGACTTTTGGAGTACTAGTCACAGCCTTCAGCCTATTTGTCTGCAAATAGTAAATCTGCATTTTTAACACTGTGTACTGTTTTTTTAAACTTTTACTGGTAACCCAGTCATGTCAAAAACTAAGTAAAGAACATTAAAGGGAGAGAACAGAGTTTTCAATGAAGAGTGTAAATTGCAGTATTACATAGTTGTTGTGAAAAATAAAATTATGTTTGCTCTGCGATGCCATAATTGCAACAGTGAAGAAATACAATGCATATCAGCAGTATGCAACTTGTAAGGACCACAAATATGCTAAACTGGAAGGAGAACCCCAAAAGTCTGCACTTAAGAAAATTAAAGAACAAAAGCAGCAGCAATAAGTATTTAAAGCAGTGTCAGGACAAGGGACTGATATCGATCGCTAAAGCAGCTTACTAAGTAGCATATATACTTGGAAGAAGAGGTAAACCATTTAGCAATGTGGAAACCATTAAACCAAATATATTGTTGAAGATGAAGGATGTTTAGATAATGTTAACAAGTACAAACAACTACCTGTTTCAAGAAGGACCATAACTGATCAGCAATATGAATTAGCGGTCAATGTAGCAGAACAACTTCATACAATATGCCAAGCAAAGACATTTATTATTCGATTGCCCAACAATTGCAGATTTTCATTGCCTCGAGGAGTTACTGGCTTTGGGTACCTTATTGCAAATTGTGGAATTGACATCTTCACTATCTTCAAAGAAAAATGCCGTGAAGCAAAACTGAATTTATGTAATTTAGTAAATATATGCACAGACGGTGCACCTTCCATGAGAGGAAAACGTGAAGAATTTGATGCGTTACTGCAAAAGGAATTGCCAGATCCAGATACTTTGATTTCCTTTCATTGTCTTTTGCATCAACAGAATCCCTGTGCCAAATCTACTGCTTTAAGTGATACATTAAATAAAGTTACACGTATTGTAAAATACATTCAAGCAAATGCAACACGGTATCGCCAATTTTGCAACATGTTTCAGCTAGATGATGAAACATTCAGTGTGGATCTGCCATGTCATTCTAAAGTGCTCTGGTTGTAACAAGGACAAATACTTGTAAAACTTTTATTTTTGCTAAAACAAATGACCAGATTTTTTGAGGAGCTGGATGAACCATGTGAATTGTCAAAAGAGGCTTTTTTCAGAAATGCTGCAATTTTGTGTGATATAATGTCAAAGCAGATTGATCTGAATTTTTTTTTTTGCAAGCTAACACTAAATCTATGTATGATATGTGGCTAAAAATCCAGGCGTTTCAGAAAAGGCTAACCTTTTTCAAAACTCTCCATACCCGATCAGAACTTTCAGCTGAACACTTTGCTGAACTGGCAAAGGTAATTAATGAACAGGATACGAGCCAATCATAAAGGAAATGCGACATGAAAGAATACAGAGCTGTTCTAGTCTCCCTGATTAAAGAATACAGTGAAAGGTGTGCAGATTTTGAGAAACATGATCTCACACTGAAACTAGTTTTTCAACCACACCTGGTTGATGTTGCTAAAGCACCTGATGACATAAAGGTGGAATTGATTGAGCTCTCAGAAGATAATATTTGGAACTCTCTATTTGAAGCTAAGAAGGATCCCATTGATATATAGAGAATTCCCGTTGAATATCCACATCTACATCAACATGCTTGTCGAACGCGGTCTTGTTACGGCACAACCAACTGTTGTGAATCAATATTTTCATATGTGACACAAATTAAAATGTACTTGAGATCTCTGATGAATATTCACCCGGAGTACCAATTAAAGCTACAATCAATGATATTGGAACCAAACGTCCAATTCCTACCTCACAATAAGCAATCACAAAAAATCATTAAATGATTTGTTGTCTGCATTTTTCACTTATTAGTTCTGTTGTCAACTTTGCCAAACAAATAACTGTGTCTTTGCTGAATTTTTATTTTGTTTAAAATCCTCATAAAATAGCAGGCTTTAATTAATAAACATACAAAAAAATGCCATATTTTTATTGATATGTTAAATTCTCAGCATGTGGCCTAAAGGGAGCTCGGTTAAATAAAATGTGGCCTTCCAATGTAAAAAGGTTCCCCACCTAGAAAAAGTGCAAACCTCATTTAGTGTCATTTCTGTACAAGTGGTAATTGTGCATTGAGCACTTTAGAAAATCCTACTCTTAAAATTTAGCAGAATTGCAGGTTGATGGGAGAAACTGAATGGAGTACCTGTTGTGCCAAATCAACAAGTCTTTGTAGATGATCGATGAATATGTGTACTGTTTTCAAACTTGAAATAAATGGGAAGTTTCCATAGGTAATGGAGCAAAAGGAGTTACAAAGGCCAATTGTAGATGGACTTAGTTTATTTCAGTCTGAGACATAGTTCAAAGAAACAAAATGGCTCTGAAGTACCAGCAAAGCTGTGTAGTGGAACAAATTACCACATGGGTAGTTCAGAATTTAAATATAAAAGAACATATTTTGAGAGCTGATATTTGAAATTCTGTTCACTTTCCTGTTAGCTGGCTGATTTTCTGAAGGCTTATATTCTTTACTAAGTGCTTGAGATAAGAGACTCCGATTCCATCAGTTATCTTTTTCAGGCCTTTAAGAAGGGTTCAAGAATTGGGCTGATTTGTTTGAAGCACAAGACTGAACTAGACACATTTTGAAAGCTTTTACTTTCATAGTAAATTTCAAACATAAAGAAAATGAATATTGCACAATATCCAACAAATTACACATTTTTTAAGAAAAGGTATTTTCAGTCACACAAGATCAGATTACTCCCCGGTGAAGAATAATGAAAAATATTTTTGTGACCAGTCCATTTTCAGCTCTATTAATCACCAAGTATTGTAAAGGAATTTTTTTGAAGCAAAATTTATATTTGACAAATAATTCAATTTTACAAGATTGTCCAATTGCTCTGGAAAATTCTTTGACTGTGATTAGGTTCCACAATTTGATCTAATATCAATTTTGTAGACTGACCGTCCTGTGAGCTCACAATTCTATAGGGAGAAGATAAAGAAAGCCCATCTAAAGTGATGCTATGATGAAGTTTTATAATTTGGGAACTTGGGTTCTAAAAAAAATGAAAGTGTCATTTTTTAGATTTCAGCTTTGTGAAGGTGATGGTTTTCTTCAGCAACGGGCAACATTTCTAAGAAGTTCTGTCGTGTCAGCTAAATGACTAGACATGCTAACTATCATAGAATCCCTACACTGTGGAAGCAGGCCATTTGGCCCATTTGACCCAACAAGTCCACACTGCCGCTCTGAAGAGCATCCTACCCCAACTCATTCTCCTACCCCTGCATTTCCACATGTCTGACTGACCTAACCTAAACATTTCTGGACACTACAGGCAATTTAGCATGGCCAGCCCACCTAGCCTGCCCATAGTTGGACAATGGGAGAAAACCGGAGGACTTAGAAGAAACCCACACAGACACGGAGAGAATGTATAAACTCCACACAGCCAGTCACCTGAAGGTGGAATTGAACCTAGGTCCCTGGTGCGGTGAGGCAGCAGTGCTAACCACTGAGCCACCGTGCCACCCATTTATTACTGGAATGCTGACTAAGTTGAGCTTTTATGATCCAGAAGAAGATGCGGCAGGGCCAGAAGCAGGTTCAGTACAGAAAAAATATCATATCTACCGATGTACTTTTTAGTAGTCTAAAATTATTCAAGGTAACTGTTAGAAGCCCTGGAATGTTTATTTAGAGTTCAGTGAGCAAAGTCCGTGAGTTAGCTGGTGATTGAATGTCTGGGAATTAGAGAGAATAGCATTTGATGAATTTGTGGAAAGTTGCCAATAGGAGATACTTGCAATCTGGACAAAAATTTGAGAAATTAGTGTGAAGATACTAGGTTTTGTGTATCTGTAAAGTGTATTGTTGGGTAAATGTTGATTCTGTTGCTGTTTATGATAACTTCTTTCAAAATTGTCATATATATTGTGTGTGTGTGTATTGCTTTTTATTTCCTCCATCTAATGAATCTGTGCTGTTTTGTTGAAGTGACATTGCCAACCTCGGGTGAATATGTTCAGTGATTCACCATCTCAGTAACCAAACGGCTGAAATAAACTTGTGGCCTGTCAAGCCAAGTGTCACTCTTTGATCTGACTTGTCCATTAACTTGAATTATAACACAACAGTTGGCACCATGATGTGAAGTTTGTGTTCAGCATTGTACTCTACCTGATGTGATGGTGATGTTGGAAAATCCAAAAGATGCTTAATACAACTAGCTATTATATATGAACATAACATTTACAGATACACATCAAGTGACCAGAGTTAAAATATAGTATCCAATTTCTACCCTGTGATTACACACAATGATTATTTAATGAGCATTTCTCTTAAAGGTACACTAACATCCCGCCCATAAGACGTAGTGATGCAGAAACAAGACCAATTACTCGCTCCTGCAATTGGAAGCCATTTCCCCCTCACTGAGGTATCTTAGTCATGCGGGCACCATCTCAGAACGAGGAGTCAATCATTTAAAACTGAAATGAGGTGCAATATCTGCACTCATAATTACAAATCTTATGAAATTTTCTACCCCAGTGGGCTTAGATGTCCTAATATAAATATATTTTAGGTTGAAATAGACTGATGTTCCGTCTCTCAGTGCCAGGCATTTAAGGAGAGTTTGGAAGGTGGGATTGAGATTGGAGCTCATCCATGAAGGAACTGAATGACAAGGCCAGCTCAGTCGGCCACAAATACTCCTGCTATTTCTTATGTATTTTAATGAACCAAAAAAAATAGAAAATTGGGTCACGTAGACAAAATGTTTACAAACTCTTGTTTTAAATTAAAATTACTGGACAGCGCATAAGGAAATTAGGCTTTCCAGTTGCAAAAGTGACATAGGTAAACCCTAATTGATTCCATTGTATTATCAGATAGACTGAGAGCAACCCAATTTAAAGTGAATACCTCTGACAAATTGTAATTGATCTAAAGCAGGCTACAATGTATACTCAGCAACTCACTGAAGAAAATTTACTGATATTGCTTTTTAAAAGCAAATAATTTTTGAGTCCACCTCCTGGGAGATAAAAACTGTTTACTGTTTCACTTTGACATTTTGGTTTTTCAAATACTGGCACTCTGCTCCAATACAATTAATCTAATTCTCTTAATCCTTTCCTGAATTAAATTAATGACTAGAGTTCTATTTTTTGGTAACTCAGAAAATGAAAGGGTTTTGAAATAATCCCTCATTGATGGACAGCTTTGTTCGAGGGATCCGCGAGATATGGAGTTTCTGGAGAATACATATGCTTCACTCTTGTCTAGTACTTCTTGCTTTTAATTGCCCCAAACCAGTAATGTTTGCTCAGAGACACAAACTTGTTTAAAAATTGGTTATCCGTACACATGGTGCAAAGTATTTAAAGCACTGTAGTGAAATAGTGAGCTGCAATGCTCAGAGAAGACGGTCATTGGGGCTTTTTGGCATCGCCGACCGAAATTCAGATTGTGTCTTGCTCAAGCTTCAAGAGTCGAATGCAATATTTCTAGGCTATAAAAGTAATAAATTGTTCTCCTCCACAAGATAATGAAAAGGACCAAGTATATACTGACTATGAAAACATGAGGCAGTAAAAACACATTCTTCTCTGAATAGGGAACATGTATCCATGACAAAACTGTACTGAGTTGGACCTCTGATTCATCACTGACCGTGAGAGACCAGATATCTTATTTTCCCTAACCTAAATTCCACTTACTCACATTAATCGTTTTCAAGTTGCTTCCTTTTTGTTTTCTGTTACATGCTCAGTGTGAGATGCCTTTGTGATCCACGATGTAATAGAAACCTGCTGATTTTCCGGTTACTGTTTTTCTGTATTCTTCATTGCTTTGTTTCCACATGACTTTGAATTGCTCCACAGGAATTGTGCTTCACCAATGTGCTTTTTGCATCAAAGACTCATTTTAAAAGATGATGAAAAGGCTGTAAATGTTTATTATGCTTTCTAATGTTTGAGGCAGTTCAAAGTTCATTTGTAAGTCTAGCAATTTGTTGCTGATTATGTAGTGTATATTTCTTCCAGTGTGATTAGAAATCATACAAAACATATTTAATTAGTTTTCGCCTGAGTTATTAGATTTGCCATTATATTGTTTTGTACATTTCAGAACGGACAGGTTTACACCATCGATATATTGTAACCCTTCTGTTCTGCAATTTCACAGTGAAAACAAAAATGCCGAGGCCAGTGATAAGCCTTCGAACAAGTGCAGAATGTAACTTGTAAGGGAAGAGTCCTTGCAATGAAACTGTAGCTTGCAATGAACTCATGGAGGTTTTGAGAAAAAGAATCTAAATTACAATGATGGGTAGAACCTTAACATTGTATTGGGATTTTATAACAGTGACGTAAGGTCGTGTATTATGATACAAGAATAGCAAGGCAAGCCAAATCAACATCATCACTAGATTCTCAGCACAGTCAACTTAAAACATTCATTGACCTTCAAAATTGCCTAATTGTTCCAAACCAGGCTTCATGAATAACAGATCTTGGACACCTTATCATAACTTTAACAATTTATTGTTAATAACATAACAAGCAGAACAAAGATAACTAAGGTAATCTAACGTCTACAATCTAAAGCCCAGTCTTCTTTGACCATAACCCCCACTCAAACACACAAATGCAGAAATGCACAGAAAAGCTGTGGTCCAAACAAAAAACAAATACTCAGGCTAAAAGAAAAATAATGAGAGCCTCCACACTTGCAATGGAATGTCCACTTTATTTAATTAGGAAATAATATTTTTCCCAGCAGTTTTACAATATTTTAAAATCTATGGGTATGTATCTGTGATAACAAGGTGTAGAGCTGGATGAACGCAGCAGGCCAAGCAGCTTCAGAAGAGCAGGAAGACTGACGTTTCAGGCCTAGACCCTGCTTCAGATGTGTTTACACCTAATACAAGTTTTCACCCACCCTTGCTCTGCTTACTCTATCAGCGTTTTGTTTTCACCCTCATGTATATTAACCTAGCTTTCCCAGAAATACATCCATGTTATATTCCAGCTCCAAATGGTGGCAAGTTCCACCTCCTAACTCTGAATAAAGTATTTTGAACAGAATTCTTATTGATGATAATTATCATATTTATGACACAAAAACAGAATGTACCGCGAGCACTCAGCAGAGTTTGCCAGCATCTGTGGGGAAAAAAACAGAGTTAATATTTTGAATTGAATTAGACTTCTTGAGAAGCCCATATCTGTATGGTCAAATTTTTGACCTGAGTTTTGAAATCTCAGAAAAGGAAACTTTTTCATCACATCTTCCCTGTCAATCCCCTACATGATTTTAGAGATCTCCATTTGGTTACTCCACAGTCTGTTTTCAAGAGAAAGTGTCACGGCCTGTTCATTCATCTTTTATTATGATAGCTTCCCAGTTCATGTATCAACCATGTTTATTTTTGTACTTTACCGACTTGTCAGCTGTTATATCCTTTTTGTGATTTGCAACCAGAACCAACAATCTCTTAAGTGTGGAAACAATGACCCGTATAATCTTTCTGTTTTGTAATTGTTCACGTAGAAATGGCCTTGAGAGCATTGATATCAGTAATGCTCCATTCAGTGTTTCTTATCAAGAATCTAACTGTTAGCTTCTTTGTCTGTTTGACCTATTCTGCCCTCAGATTTGTGATGTAAGCAGAGAGAATTCAAATATAACCTGCAAAATGTAAAGAATCAAACGCACTGACTTTGCCCTCTTAAATTACTGTACCACATTTTAAAGTACAAACTTGACATATTGTCACAGTGGGGGTGACAAAGCAGTAACACCATCAACCCAGCAGGGTCTGCAACCATTACAAAAGCAGCATCACTGACAGGCAAGGTCATTACTGACACCAAATGCACAATATGAGAATTTACTTTGAAGCAACACAGCAGTCCTTTCAAAAAGATAAATCTGTTGGCTGCATATTCTGGCCAAATGAAGCTTGATTTTGAAATGCAACTTTTGGCCAGTCTTGAATTATTTCATGTTTTTGTGCATTCTGTGCTACTGTACAATATGTATTTTTGAAAGCGTGGTATTTAACTGCTTGGACCACAGGAATTGGGATTTATGTTATGATTCTTATTGGATCCACCTGCTCAGCCATGAACATCGACTCATTCCCTAAAAGGGCTCAGAATGCTTTCTTACAATTTATGGAGTCAGATTAATACTATCTTGCAAAGATACTGAACATATTCAAATGAATTAAAAAGTTGAAAATGATCATGTGTTTTCATATTTTATGAAAATAGATTTGAGCCATAAAATTCTGTTTTCATTGTGTTCTGCTAGGATTTCAACAAATACTACACCAAAAACTAGTCTTTGTTCCGGAAAAAGAAGGATAAAGAAAATCAAATAACCTTTGGGGATTTTTTTTACGAGTGAAAGTACTATTCAATAATACGGGGCCATTTCTTTCTTTAACCTATTTCAGTACTTATGTCAGCTTCTCACTAACTGTGCACTGCTATCTATCAGTGACAAGGTACTGAATAAATGTCCTTAGAATCTTTTAATACATAACATATTGAAATGTGTATCTGCCATCATGAAATCTACCAATAATGTCTACTTAAATCTACTCTGACTTCATGTACAAAAGGATGAAATTCCTCTATGCCTCAGAGCTAATACATGGTACAAAATTGTAACGGAAGGAGCATCAAGGAAAATTTCTACTTACCACTATATGTTATCAACATTGCCAGTGGTCCAGGTATATCTCCTGGGTTCAATCTTTGCAGAGAAATCATACAAAACATATTAAAGGAACATACTACAGACTTTTTCAGAAGGTAGTGATCAGAGGAAAACTTGCAAGTGTGTTCGGATCTGAGAAACATATAATAACTGAAGGAAATAATTGCCAATAATTTTATTAATGTGTATTTGTACTTTGTTTGAAGTAATATTCATAAAATCCTAGATAAACCTGTGGAAAGGTGTGAAAGTATCTGTTGGAAGGTTTTTGACAAGACAGTGTGCTTATGTTGATTTTCTGGTCTGTGCTGTCTAAATAACACCCACTGTAATGGCAAGATTTAAAGAGAAGTAGAGAGAGTTGGCAGAGGTCCAGTGTAGATCAGAGCAGAAGAGATTGTTGCAGTATTATTGCAAGAAATCCCACTGTGTTTGTCAGGTTGCTGAAGTTACAGGTTTGGGAGCAGCATTTGCACAGGTAAAGGTCAGGACATCCAAGGTGATAGTTTCACAACAGGTTGTATTCTTCCTCTCTAACACAATATATTTACTCAGATAACAAAGGCACATTGATTAAGAATATTATGAATGTATGATATGTAAGCATACTACAATACATGAAAGAAATAAGGAACCTGCAATTATTTAGCATCCTTCATGTCCTCTGTACCCTGCTGCACTTGACAGCTAATGAATTATTTTGAACATGTTGTGCAGGTAATTTGATTGTAAATTAGCTTGAAGCATGCCAAGGATGCTTCACAATGCATCTCGAAGAGAATTGCCAGAATAGTAGTCAAATCACTATGGTCTTACCAGGCCAGACCATAGTGCTGCTGTCTCTTTAGAGAGAGACTACTGATGGTGATTTAATCTGATGGTCCCACCACACCTCAGGTGAGGGGAGAGATTGAGAAGGAGACTTCTTCATGATAACCCCAGCCAATGATGGGGAATTAAGCCTATAGGCATCACACTGCTTCACAAACCAGCCATCCAGCCAACTGAGCTGAACCGACCCCTCTCAGAATAGAAGAGAATCCCTACGCTGTGGAAACAGGCTGCTTGGCCCAACAAGTCTACACCAGCTGTTCAAACAGCATCCCAGCCAGGCTCACCTCCCTACCCTTTCCCTGCATTCCCCATGGCTAATGCACCTAACTACACATCCCTGAACACTATGGGCAATTTAGCACAGCCAGTTCACCTAACCTGCACATTTTTGGACTGTGGAACGAAACCAGAGCACCTGGAGGAAACCACGCAGACACCGGGAGAATGTCCAAACTCCACACAGTCACCTGAGGGTGGAATTGACGCTGTGAGGCAGCAGTGCTAACCGCTGAGCCACCAAGCTGCAAAGTGGTACAATGCTGGGTGCTATGATGAGAATGAATAAAAATGCATTGCATGGGATGTATAGATAATGACTGAAAACAATTAAGGAGTGGCAATCACACTCCGATTGCCAGTCCATTTTATTTACATTAAGAAATAGCTCGTTTCCGAAAGGAAATTCTGATCAGGGATCTTTCAGAACTGTGGAGCACTACATTAAATCTGACAGTAGCATCAGAGTGCAGGATAGTTGAGGAAGGTACACTGTACCCTTTTTCATGTGGTCAGTTGTAGTATTCCATTGTTTAAATGTCTAACATCACAGATTGTCACTGTAACTGCTCCGGTGAAGGGGTAAGTGTGAAGTTAGGGTGCCAGGTGGGTAGGAGACAGGGTGCTAGATATGCAAGGTGTCGGGTATTCAAGGTGCAAGGTGGGAAGGGAGCCAGGAAAGTGATGTGTTTTTACAGTAGGTCAGGGTGGGTGGAAAATATTAGCTTCTGGGGAAGTGATTTGTTTGGAGTCTGCTACTTAGCGAATTGCACAGGGGCCCCAAGCACAACCTCCATCTACACTGCAGAAGTGATTACCTGGCTTTAGGAAAGTCCAGGTCAGAGCAGCCAACATCAATTAAACCATCAGCCAGCAATGGCTGCTGGTCGCCATTCAACAAGAGCACAATGCAGATCATCGGGTAATTCACCAGTTGATCAGATTTGAACTCAGCCCTGCTAGAAATGATGGGGATTGATTTTATGCGTGAAACTTGTGTGGAACTGTCCTCCATTCATTGCTCTTCTGGGAAAAATTGAAACAGATTCTGTTGCTGAGTAAATAGCCGTTCTTTGCTGCGAAGTATATTGTTTGCTGTGAGTTCTGCCAAAGTAATGAGCTGCTCCATCTCCAACTCGTTGACTGATCTGGTAGTACTAGCAGGCACTCTATGAATGACCCACCAGAGCTTTAGTGATTTGGGTTAAGTGTTGTGTAATCAAGCATTACTTTGGGGAATTTTGAATTAGTTTTTTTGTTTTGCTTCCGAGTCCTCCATCCCATGTTATAAAATCCTGTATAACAATTTTGTACAATTAAACATATTCTTATATAATTTGCTTGTTCTGAATAACAATTCTGTCATGGCATGGCAGTATCTTTGGCAAACATATATATCTGCTCTGGTCAGTGTTTATCCTGACTTTATTTTTATTGGCACCACTGTTGAAAACACAACTTGGCATAAATAGATTCCATTGAATTGGCCCAGTACTCTCTCTGCTGCAGGAGAATCAGTGTTTGAGCATCAGAACATTTTCCACCCAAAACCCCTACTATCTGTAATACGTCAGAGTTGTTCCTGCCTTCAGTAGTGTTGTGTACTGCAACAAAGGACGCTAGTCAGCTCATTGATTCAAAGAATTGAACAAAAGAAAATAGTTATGGTTGTTGGAAGTTAATCACCTCAGTTCCAGGGCATCTCTGCAAGAGTTCCTCAGGGTAGTATCCTAGGCCTGACCATCTTTAGCTGCTTCATCAAAAACCTTTCCACTATCACAAGTTCAGAACTGAGGATGTTCAATGATGATTGCACATTTCAGCACCATTCTAAATTCCTCAGATAGTGGAGCAGTCCATCTTCAAATGCAGGAAGATCTGGACAGTATCCAGTTTGGGGCTGAAAAGTGGCATTCAGCTTTCAAGCCACTGAAATGCCACGTAATGACCATCTCCAATAGCAGACCGTCTAACATCGCCGCTTGACATTCAATACCATCGATGAAATCCCCTCTGTCAGCATCCTGGGGGTTGCCATTGACCAGACATTAAATTGGACTAGCCATCTAAATGCACTGGCTACAAGAACAAGTCAGAGGCTAAGAATATTGCAGTGAGTAACTCACTTCCTGACCCTCCAAAACCCCTCCGCTATCTGTGAGGCACAAGTCAGGAGTGTGTTGGAATACTCCCCAGTTGCCTGGATTGAGAACAGCTCCAACAACACTCAAGAAAATTGACACTATCCAGGACAAAGCAGTTTGTTTGATTGGTGCCACGTCCTCAACCATCCACTCCCTCCACTACCGACACTCATTGAATTGAATCATTTATTGTCACGTGTATTCAATGTAAAAAGACAGTGAAAAATGTGTACCTTTGCAGTACATACATAGCACCATTCACAGTAACTTAGAATAAGATAAGAGTCCAACTGTCCTTTCCACAGCCGCAGTCTCATTCAGTGCTTTGCAGCCCTTGCCAAGCCTCCTCCAGATTCCCACTCCAGGCTTTCCAGCCTTCATCAGGCCTCTGCCAGAGCCCCGCTCCAGGCTTTCCAGCCCTCGCCATGCCCCTGCCAGAGTCCCATTCAGGACTGCCTCACCGGCTTGCTGTCGCGCCACTGCCTTGCCAGCTCACACTTGAACCGTGACCATTGCTCTGGCCCACGCTCAACCTGCTGTCACTGCAGGTCACAGCCCACACGTTCAGCTCCTGCCATGTGGTTCCTGGTCATGAACTGTCTCCCTCCCAACTCCTTAGGCAGGTAATTAAAAGGGGTGGGGGGGGGGGTTGCTGGTACCAACAGTGTACTATCAACAAAGTGCACTGCTAAAATTTACCAAGCCTCCTTCAATAACATCTTCCAAAGTCACAACACCTTCCAAACTCTCAACCATTTTCATCTAGAAGGACAAGGGCAGCAAATGCATGTGATCACCACCACCTACAAACTCCCCTCCAAGCCACTTACCACGCTGACTTGGAAATATATCGCTGTTCCTTTAAAACCCTGGAATTCCCTTACTAACCATATCGTGGGTCTATTTACAGCACATGGACTGCGGCACTTCAAGAAGGCAGCTCGTTAGCACTTTCTTGACGCAGGGGACTGGTAATAAATGTAGGCCCAGCCGGTGACAACCGCATCCCTGAGTGAATTTTTAAAATAGCAATATGGTTAGTCCCAGTTGTCCGTAAATGTGCAATCCCTTTTCTCTAAGTATTAATTCTTTATTCAAATCACTTCTTTAAGCTACAATGGAACGGGTTTTCACTACTCCAGAAGTTTAAGGAAGGTACCTGTCACCATAAACTATAGGTCCCATGCCTGTGCTTAGAGCAGCACTATTCCAGACAGCCTGAGGGAATCAATATTCATAACCTATCTCCAGCACACAGTTGCAGGTTTGGAACAATTAGTCATTTTTCTTCATTGGCTTCAGCCCCTTTTTGTTGAAGGAAATGATCAGTGTTCCCTGTGGAGACTGATTATGCAGGCTGTTCCTACCACCGGCCTTCTTCTCACAAGGCTTGCTCCTGTCTCTGGCTGGCAATGGACATATTTTCTATCACTTTCCATGTTTTGTTCAGTCACAATCTCTAGGCTGGTTGCTGCATGGTTTCACTATAGAGAAAAGACCTTGACTATTCACCCTGTCCATGCCCCTAAAGGTTTTATAAACTTGTATAACGTCATCCCTCAACCTCCTACTCTCCAGGGTAAAAAAAACCTCGGCCTATTCAGCCTTTCCCTATAGCTTAAACCCTCCAACCCTGGCAACGTCCTTGTAAATCTTTTCTGCACCCTTTCAAGTTTCCCAACATGTTTCCTATAGCAGGGAGACTAGCATTGAAAGCAGGATTCCAAAAATGGCCTAACCAATGTTCCATGCATCTGCACCATAGCCTCCCGACTCTTATACTCAATCTCTCTAATTAAAAAATAAGAAATGTATGTCAGGTATAGACAACTGGGGTCGGGGAATCGCTTGAAGAGTAGAAGCAGAATTGAGGCATTCTTAAGAGGGAAGTTGGGAGGGCAAAACGAGGATTTGAGATGGCCTTGGCAGATCAGACTAAGGAGAATCCAAAGAGATTTTTCAAGTACATCAGGGGCAAATGGGTAACTAGGGAGAGAATAGGCCGCCTGAAAAATCAACAAGGTCATCTATTTGTTGAACTCCAGGGGATTGGAGAGATACTAAATGAATATTTTGCATCAAGTTTGTGATGCAGAGTCATGCCAATGGCGCGGGTTCAGTTCCCATGTCGGATGAGGTTACCTGAAAATCCCACCTTCTCAACCTCTCCCGATGCCTGAGGTGTGGCTACCTTCAGGTTAAACCATCATCAGTCATCTACTTCTTTAATGAGAGAGCAGCGCAGTGGTTCTGCGGGTGCTATTTAAATCACATTCGCCATAGTTGTAATGAGAGCCAAGCATGAAACCACTGCAAGGAAAAAAATAAAGAAGTAGTATCTTAATCTCTCAATCCCTTGTATTGCAAAAGACTTCAATATCTGAGTTATTCGGCAATGCTGTTTTCTTCTGAGAATGGGAAACAGCTGGGCAGAGTTGTGGGTTAGGGCGAAAAGTGAGTTAACCCCTCTATCCCCATTCGAGCTTGGCAGCTCAGGTGGTTTGAACTCTACAAAATAATCTGATTGGACACTGGTTTCTGGAGGATCTCCCAAGTAGGGGTTTTAAAGAAAACAGTGACATGGAGGCCTAAACTATTCTTGAGGATCTCCTGGTCTGTTGGGGCCCTTTAAAAAAAGCACTTTGTTATTTTTAATCCATGATTTGCTTCAGTGTCTGCACCTGGCAGACTAACCGCAGCAACTATCAAAGATGCTATTGGACAAGGTCTGTTTGGCAGAAGACGAGTTCTGTGAAGGGTTTGTTGCTTGGAAGAACTGATGTAGGAGACAGTGAGACTGGCGTACATCATCACAGAATGACTCGCAGCCGCTTTTAACTGCAAGCCAGCCTATTCTTGTTGGAGTTACAATCACCCTTCATTGGTAATCCACAGGCAGTGCTTTTCATGGAAATTTATTGGGAACTAAATCCCTGTAATCCTGCAGTGTTGATTATTCAGTTTTCACCTTTGTGATTTTGCACACATTAAAATGAACCAGCTGCTATCACACTCCAGCTCGCACCATTCTGGGGTGGATATGGAAGTAATAGCCCAACTTCATTTAGATTAAAGTATGTTTGTTGAATTTATGGTAATTTGCATTTAATTAATTCCTGTTAAGTTATACTTAGTGAAAATGATAGCAATGAGAATTGTCTCATTTTTTATTTCAGATGCCAACTCTGGCCATTAGTGATTGTATTTGATGTATTTAAAGTCACGTCCTCACAAATCAAGGTTTAATATTTATACCTGTGTGATTTTGTTTTTCTTGAAATGATGAGGACCTTGCTCTGTCCACCTGCGTGGTTCAGAGCAGCTAAATAACTGTTTATTAAAGGATATTGAATGTCCATGTTTACAGATTAATGGTAGGAGTAGAATTGAATTTGGTAGTTGCCTGAAACTCCTCGCAAATTCTCAGCTTCGTTCCATTCAGAGCATTGAGTAGTTATTGAGGGTTGGACTTCAGCCACCAAGGCAATTGCTCGGGCCTGGAAAGTTCTGATTTACAGTTCTGCTTCAGTATTAACAAAACCCTCAAAGCATTTCTGAAGAAGGGCCCAGACCTGAAACGTCAGCCTTCCTGCACCTCTGATGCTGCCTGGCCTGCTGTGTTCATCCAGCTCTACACCTTGTTATCTCAGACTCCAGCATTGGCAGTTCCTACCATCACTCAAAACATGTGGTTTTCACCCAGGAGTCACCACTCTTCAAGAATGTTTGCCTCCACTCATTAATTCATGAGTCCCACGCTGAAGTTTAGGGAGTTTCCAAAAGCCAAATGGAGTCAGTTTAGAGTGAACATGAAGCTCACATGCCCCTACAGAGTTCCATTTTCCCTCCTATGTGACTTTCGCTTTGCCTCCTTTTCTTGATCACCGAAATAGGGGCAGCACTTCCACATCTGGATTCCTCTGCCAATTCAAAAGGTCAGTGAGTCTCCTTCTCGCTCTGAGAAAATGTGGCATAGTGAGTTTTTGTGCTATTGTTTTTAGCTTTCATAATTCACTGTTGGTTGACAAGAACGGGATGTGGCTGTTTTTGAGGAATAACATTTTGACTGCAGCTCAACAATTACTGCCTCTGTTTTGAAGATTGACTTTTCCAGAGTTATTTCATTGTATGAGGTACAGATGTAATAAGAGCGTACGGATAGGTTCCTTCCCATCTTGTTAGCTTTCTTCTATTTCAGTTTCGGCGTTTTTAGTTTTTAACGTTCACTTTGGTGCCTTTGTGCTGTTGTTGCACTGGATTGCAAAAGTGAAATATGCATTGAAATGTTGTGTGTCTTGTGAATTTACACTAATCATACAAGGAATGGGAAAGCTCTTCATTATTTTAATCAACCTTTTTGCACATGTTATAACATCCTGCCAAGTGTGACAAGTTGGACATGATCCAGAAATTCTGGCCCAGAGATTAGGGATACAACCACTGCGTCGAAAGACCTTTATAAGGTTCCACTGAGATTTGAATTTACATTGCTGGATTCAGAATCCACAGTGCTAACCAATACATCAAGGAAACTACAATTTTACCAATATTTTTGATCGTTTATTATATATGAATGCAGAAATAATTCTTGAATTTGGCCAGGTCAAAAGTTGGTCTATCCCGTAGTTATTTTATGTGGATTGTTTACATCCCTTATAGTGCAGCTTTTATTGACAATTCACTCATTTTGTAACTGAATGAGCTTAAAAATGCAACATGGGTTACATAGTGATCTTTATTACATTAAATAATGGCCCAAATATCACAGTCAGCAGCAAAACTACACCACTTATCACTGACCTTGAAGACAAGTATCAACAAAGACCTAGCAATCTCTGTGAACTGAATCACCCTCTTCCATTTCCCAGCATCTGTTAGAATCTGGCACCAAGAAAGGAAACCTGTGTTCGTTCAGCAACAATGATGTCATCAGAGAAAGTAAGCAACAAATCACATTGAAACATTCTCAGTGTCACCAAACCAGGATGTAAATACACTGTTCAGAAAATTCCACAACAAATCACCATCCAAGACCTCAGTGACATCTTCCAGTTGCAGTAATGCTTTATCTGCACTTTACTCAATTTAGCCTACAGTGTTCACTGCTCACAATATGGTCTGTGGTACACTGGGGAAACAAAGCATAGACTGGGTGACTGTTCTGCAGAACCCCTACATTTTGACCTCAAAAATAACCCTGAGTTTCCAGTTGCCTACCACTTCAGCACACCACCATGTTCCCTCACTAACATCTCTATCTCAAGCTTGCTGCAGCGTTCCAGCAAAGATCAACGGAACCTGCTGGAAGAACAGCACCTCACTTTCCTGCTGGAAACTCTGCAATCTTCTGGATTCAATATTAAGTTCAGCAACTTTAGGACTTGAGCACATTCTCCCTTGTCCTTATCCATCCCAAAACAACGCATTGTCAGTTACCAATAGTCCCCATTAGCAGTCCCTCATTTTCCCAGTCTGACCCTTACCCACAACTTTCCCTATCCAACTGTGTTTCTCTGTCTTTGGGCTCTATCCCCACCTATTGTTTACTCTCCCCCTACCCCACCTTCTGCATAGATACCCATCTTTTCCTAGCTGCTATCAGTTCTGAAGACAGGACACTGGACCCGAAACGTTAACTCTGCTTTCGCTCCACAGATGCTACCAGACCTGCTGAGGTTTTTCCCCCCGACAATTTCAGTTTTTATTTCTGATGTCTAACGTCTGCAGTTTGTCTAGTTTTCTGTTTGAAAAATTTGATTGGGAGTGAAGGACATGAAATCAAGTAAATAATTGGGACACAATGTAAAGCTGAAATACTTGAGCTAGAAGCAGCAAAATCAGGAGCTTAAAGTAAAGTTTTCAAATATCTTGGATATTCTTTCATAACAGAAATATTTGCTATTCCATAAATATACAATTAGTTTGTCAGGCCCAGCCTGAAGCGTTTGTCAAGAACATGTCCCTAAAAACCCAGTAATAGCTCATTTGTGCAGTTGTTTCAAGGGGGTTTAAATATTCCTAGCCAATCTATTAACACATGTTAAGGCAGGGGTAGATGAGATTTGAACCTGGGCTGACAGTTCAGAGATAGGAACATTACCACTGCATCACAAGGTCCCTTCAATAGGTTTTACAATGAGGTTAGTATTAATAAAAGACTGGGTTCTCAACACCTCAGTGATTTTTTTGATTACAGCTTGCAGAGTCTGAACACCTGTGTGCCCTACAGGGAAGCAGACACAGTTATTGACAGTGATTTCTAGATTTCCATACTCAGTTGAATGAATGTGTGATCCAGAAGTCACTGTCAGTTTTTGCACTTCGTATTATTACAAAATCTGGACCTGTACCCTCTTTGTTACAAAACTGCTTCTTTCAGGTCCCTTGTGGGCAATAGCCTGAGTTGGTGAGACATAAGATTGTGACACAAATGTGGGATTTGGCTGCTGTAGGGAACAGAGGAGATGACATCCCCGATTTTCATACCTAAAGACCTTTCAGGATAATTAAAAAGGCAGTTTTCACAATCCAGCAGGTGCAAGGACATCAGGTTGACAATCAAACCTGATGCCCAATTTAAATTTGGAAAGGATTAAAGATTCTAGTTGATGGCTTGACCTTTTCATTTTACATATAAACAGGTGGATATTTATTCTACCCAAGTAATATTCACATATGTGTCGCCTGAGTTACTTCTAAACTTGCATGCAAAGTTTTGCTTTCACTGGCTAGTTTGTATTCAGTAGAAGTTTAATTGATCCAAACTAAATCTCCCTCAGTCTCCAATTAGTGTACTAGATGATACTAGATTGGCAACAGTTCATGCACCGTTGATTTCCTTGGCAACTGTCTGATTCAAATCACCTTGATCAGGAATTACCTTGGTTTGGAAAGCAGTGATTTTTCTCCTCTGAATTGTTCAGAGTAAGTAGCTGTACTTCATTTCCATTGTTGATTTAGAATGATGTCAGTTTACAAGCTATGTAAAGTTCCAATGTCTACTTTCCACTTGAGGGGATGAAAACTCTGAAATCAATTTATAAAAACAGAGGAGGGAGAAATTGAACTGAAAGAAATGAGAATAAGTAGCTTCATCACAGAGAGGGGCAACAGCAGCCTTTGAGAGGATTAAAAGATTAACTGAGATCCAGGGCTAGCTGCATATCAATGCACTCTTGGGGATAATGGGCAGACTATTCATACAAGCATTTTATATTAACAGCTTTATCAGAGTGTAAGTGTAGTTTTGGACTATTCCAGTTAATACACCTTGTAATATCAAAGGAGAGATGTGCAAATTTGCACAGACAGCGTCAAAACCTATCTGTGGATTTTATTTGTTCCCAGTCATGATCAATATGATTTGAATAACATGGTTTTTGAATTCTAACAATTATTCACAGGTTATAATAATTGAATAGTGGAAAGCTGTTAAACAATCAGCGGTTCCCTTCTTAATAAAGGAGAAAGGATGGCAATTGAAAATCTTTGTACTTTTCAGGCTGTATTTCATTTTTGAATACAAACATGGATTTTGTTTGCAGGTGGGCTGAATGTTTGATTAGAACTGGAACATAGAGTCATACAGCATAGAAGCAGGATATATTTCTACCATCCTCTGGGTGGGATGCTGTTCAGAGGGGCAGTGTGGGCTTGTTGGGCTGAATGACCTGTTTCCACACTGTACAGATTCTATAATAATTCCATTAGTTTTAAGTAGTTATGGAAAAACGTAACAATGGTCCTTGGGTGAAAGAGCTAAATTAGAGTAAGGCAAATTGTAACAGTATTAGGCAAGAACTGAAAAATTTTGATTGGGGGGTAGCTGTTTGAGGGTAAATCCACATTGAGCACGTAGAAGAATTTTAAAAGCCGGTTGGCCAAAATTTAGAACTAACATGTTCCTGGAAGGATGAAAGATAAGGACGTCAAGATACAGGAACCTTGGATGACGATAGATGTTGTAAGTTTAGTTTAAAAACTAAAAGAAACATATGTAAGGTTCAGGAGGTATGTAAGTTTGAGGGCCTTTTGCAAATCCGAACCGATCACAAGCACTGGTTCTCCTTTGCCTAACTTGCTCATTTACCTTCTCAAAGAATTCAAACCGATTAATCAGGTATGACCTCTTTGTGATGAAGTTGTGCTGACTCAGCCCTATTTTACCATGGACTCTGTCCTTAATAGCCTATATTTCCCAGCTTCTACCTTGCTCCCATTTTAAACAGGGTGATACATTGGCCATTTTCCAGTCCTCTGGGACCCTCCCTGACTCCAGTGATTCCTGAAAGATCACCACCAATGCCTGTACTATGTTCTCAGCTATCTCTATCAACACCCTAGTGTGTAGTCCATCTCAGTAATGATTTATCTACCTTCAGTCCTTTCAGCTTTCCAAGCAATTTCGCCTTAGTGACAGCCTCTACACTCACTTCTGTCCTCTTACTCTCTTAAAGTTCTGGTCCACCACTGGTGTCTTCTACCATGAAGACAGAAGCAAAGGGGGTGGCATGGTGGCTCAGTGGTTAGCGCTGCTCACAGTGCTAGAGTTCGATTCCACCCTCGGGCAATTAACTAAGTGTATAGAGCTTACACATTCTGTCCATGTCTTTGCAGGTTTCCTCCCACAGTCCAAAGTTGTTAGACTGGGTGCGTTAGCCGTGGGAAATGCAGGGCTACAGGGATAGGGTAGGGAGTATGAGTCCAGATGGGATGATCTTCAGAGAGCCCATGTGAACTTGTTGGGCCAAATGACCTGATTCCACACTGTGGGTATTCTATTCTACTCAAAGCACCTATTCAGTTGCTCTGCCAATTTTTCCCCATTATAACTTCTCCAGCCTCATTTGCTAGTGGTCCAACATCCCCTCTTGCCTCTGTCTCACCTTTTATATATTTTATAAAAAACTCTTGCAGTCTTCTTCAATATTGCTAGTTAGCTTATCCTCATATTTCAATTTCTCCCCCCTGTACTGATTTTTTTTGTTATCCCTTGCTAGTTTTTTTAAATGCTATCAGTCCTCTAGATTACCACTAATCTTAACCAGAGCATATGCTTTTTCTTTTACTTTTATGCTGTACCTGACTGCCCCTGACAACCATGGTTGCCTCATCCTCCCTTAAGTATGCTTCTCCTTTCTTCAAATGAATTTCTGCTATGTCTTCTGAATTATGCCCAGAAACTCCTGCCATTGCTGCTCCACCCTCTTCCTTGCTAGGTTCCCCTTCCAAACAACTTTGGCCAACTCCTCCCTCATGTCATTGTAATTACCAGTTGTAATACCACTATATCTGATTCTTGCTTCTCTGTCTCAAACTGCAGGGTGAATTATTTCACATTATGGTCGCTGCTCCCTAGGGTTTCCTTCACGTGAAGCTCCCTCATCAAGACTGCCTCATTATACATACTGGGCTCTACCACAAAACTGCTCCAAAAGACCATCACATAGACATTCCACAAATTCCTTTTCTTGGGATCCATCATCCCAGTCCACCTGCATTTTGAAGTCCTCTGATTTATTGTTTGATTACATTTCAGGTTGAAAACCAGACCTCTAGGAATTCCCATGTGTGCCTGTGGTTGGTTTGAGCAAGGATGGTCATGTTGTTGCAGTTACGTTGATGGCCTTTGTTGTCCGAGTGCATTGAGATGAGGGAAAGTTTGTTGTTTTGCTGCTAGCTGGTGTTCATGTATCCTGATGGCTAGTTTCCTTCCATTCTGACTGACGTAATGTTTGTTGCAGTCATTGCAAGGTATTTTGTAAAGTCTGTTGGTCTTGCATGTCCTAAGTATGGGGTCTTTGGTCCTTCTGAGTGTTTGTCATACAAACATATGGAATTAGACGCCATATACAAACCCATGCAAAAGAGAATCCAAAATGGCACAACACAACTTAATAGACATGATCATAGAAATTCCAAGTGGAATGGAAAAGCGTTGCTTCGTCAGCGGCCACACTGATGTTACTTAGCAGAGTCATGAAACGTATGGACAATAACTGGCCAGCTCAGCAAGCAATCCAACAACCTCATCTACAATCCAAGCTACAAATCTTCGCAAGAACCTTTAAACTCTCCACTGTTTGGTATTTACCTGAACAAAGCAAGGTTGTTGTGACAATTGGAAGTCAGACATCTCAGTCACAGCCACAGGACATTGCTGCAGGTGCCCCTCAGGTCACTAACCTAAGTACAACCATTTCAGCTGCTTCAGTACCTTCCTTCCATCATAACATCAGAAGTCGAGATGTTTACCAATGATTTCAAAATATTCAGCATCATTTAGAACTGCTCAGACCAGCCCATATCACGCAGCAACCCCTGACCAAACTTCAGGCTTGGATTGATAATTAGCCATTTGCGCCATTCAAGTGCCAGGAAATGACCATTTTCAATAAGTAATCTTCACCTCTTGATGTTCAATGGCATTAATGTCACTGAATAACTCCATCAACATAACAACATCATGGGCCAACTATCGTGCAGAGACTAATTTAGACCGGAGATGTAAAAACTTTAATATATATGTATCATATACACAAACACTACAAGAGCAAGTTAGACACTAGGAATCTTGCAGCAGGTAACTCATTCCCTGAAGCTTATTCACCATCTAGAAGATGCAAGCCAGAGGTGTGATAGAATACTCTCCACTTGCAAGGATGAGATCAGTTCCGACAACACTCGAAGCTTGACACTATCCAATTGACTGCGTCCACCATCAATGTATAGTGGCATACAATCTACAGGACCTACTGCAACAACTCATTATGACTCCTTTGTCAGCAGCTCCTAAATCCTTTCCTTGACCATCTGGAAGAACAAGGGCAGCAGATGCGTAACAGTACCATGAGCTGAGGTTCCCCTCCCAAGTTAGGCAACATCTTCACTTGAAACCAGATTGCTGTATTGCTGCGCCTTCGTTGTTACTGGGTCAATATCCTGGAGCTCCCTCTGTAACAGTGCTGCAGGTGTGCCTAGACCATATGGACTACAGTGGTTGAAGGAGGCAGCTCACCATCACTTTCTTGAGAACAGTTAAGGATGGCTAATTTAAATGCTGGTGTAGCTTGCAACACCCAAATCCTGGGACAGAATAAATAAAAAAAAGCAAAGACAAATTAATACATACTCAGGCATTTTATTTTCCCCTTAACAGTATGGTTGTATGATTGGCAAAATAGTCATGCTTGTTTAGTTTTATCTTCCTTTGGTATTCGTCTCAGTCATGTTTTAACTTTACAGGAACGTGTCCTTGCAAATGATTCTTTTATTAATAAATTGAACATTTCCTGGCCTTTTCTCCTTGTTTCATGTCTCTTGTTTCATTGTCCAGAGGCCTCAGATATTTTAAAATTACAACCAGCAGCAGCCTACTTTCACTCTTTGGTCAACTGTCCTGTGGTCATTAAATGGCAGAGTAATGACAACAGCGCAGGAAGCCATTTGACCCATCAAGTCCTTGCTGGCTGTCTGCAGAGAAATCCTAGCAGCCACATTTCCCTGCATTATTCCTTTAATCCTGCAAGTTATTTCCCAGTAGTTTCCTTCTGAAAACACTGTTTCTGCTTCCAGTATCCTCATAGACAGCAAGTTCTAAATTATCACCGCTTGCGGCATTAAAAAAAAAAGTCCTTCCTCACAACACCCTGGCATGTCTTGCCTAAAACATGAGTTCTGTGATCCCTCGTCCCTATACTACCAGTTACTGGAAATGGCTTTTCTTCATCTGCCTAACCTTAACCTGGCTGAATATGGAAAGCAAGTTAACGAGGACTCTAACCTCTATTTCTTTCTCTGTCGTCAGTTATCCACTAGCTTTCAGCCGTAGTCCTCTTCACGATGAAGTAAATTCACAGGATAGGAAATATGAACTTGCAAGTTCACAGACTGCCACTCCTCTAATGCACTGAATCATTTCATTCTTTCTTGACCACATTATTCTCTTTGTTGCACTCTCAAATATAATTTTAAATGCGCAGCATTTGCAATAATTTAGTTTGCACAGGTGAATATCAATATTTTACATATCTGCAGGTTGATGATATACGTCTCCCATGTAGGTCCCGATATCCTCCAAGTCGACATATTTCTCCTGACAGCTGTGCTCTTACTATTATCTTCAAAAATGTAACTGGGTTAATTGATGCATTAGTTTTGAGATACCAGAATAGAGCTACCATTGTAGTTACAAATATTCAAAGTTTAGTTGCATCCATTTTTCCACAGTGACGTACTTTTTGGTTTAAAAAAAACAGTTTCATGTTTCCAGTTGTCATAAGAGCCAAAATTAATCATGACAGACTATCTAATTAGAAGTCAGCAGCGTAAAGACTGTATAATGTCTCATGCTTTCTATTTTTTCCTCTTTCTTTGTAACTTCAGAGAGAGAGAAAAATATCTCCTATGTGCAGCCAGCTCTGGCACAGGCACAATGGGCTAATGGCCTTCTTTTGTTCTGCAGTTTCTGAGATTCTATAGCTCAATCACATTCCTTCCCCACACAGATATACCCACATTAATTCCGTTAGTGGCACTATAATGATGTCTCCTCTTAGCTGCTCAACTGTCGTTGCATCCTGTGAAATAACAGCTTTTGCCCTTTCTAGTATTTGTCACAACCAGCCGAGACCATTAACATAAAGGAATCATTCTAGCATTTTCTATTTTAATTTCAGATTTTAGTGTCAACAGTATTCTGCTGTTAGAAAAAGTAGTTTATTTTTCTGCACCGTCTATGTTATACCATCACCCCAGTTCTTTCTTTAATGTGTAGATTGTCTAATCTTGATACATGGATGCTGGGCTTGATTTTTAATTCTAATTCACGGGTGAATGAGCTGCAGGTTGCCATTCTGAGGCCTTATGATCAGGATAAAGCATCCATTGATGGGCAGGGTTAGCAGAGGGCATGGTCTTAAGGTAGAACAGTCACAGGGTAGGGATTTCCGGGTAGCAATAGTCCAGATTGTGGAGGCTAAAGAATAAATCACAGCTTAATCTTTGACTGAACTCTCCAGTCGTTTCACTTGAAATAAGCATGCGCTGTGAACACCCAGCTGTTGCCACCTTGCAACTGCAGAGAAGGAGCTGAATCCCAATTGTTCTCTTGCACTTTATTTCAAGCAAACAGTCAGACAACTAAAGAGAGCAGAGAAAGTCTCTGAGCATGTTGTACCTGAAATGACATTTAAACTTGTATAAGCATTTTAAAACTTCTCAGAAGCAGCAAACCCTTCTTACTGAAAGCTTTTTATTGTCACCCTCAATGCAGTTACCAGAGTCCTTGCTGCAGTGGTTCATTGCAGATATTTTATTCTCTGTACTTAATTTTCTGTACAAGAATCTAACCACTTTGAAAAGTGCCATAACGAATTGAGAATTGCCAACATATGTCTTTTGCAGTAAAACCTAATAAATCTGACGATGCATCTGTAAGATCACAGGAGAAATATAGATGAGGACAGCATTATAATACCCTTGTTTGACACATTTGAAGCTATTTAACTGGAATTCAGAATTCTTCTGTGCAGTTGGTGCAACTGTGCAGTATTTTGAAAGCACCTTCATGGATGTTGAGTTGTGGCTATAAACCTTTATTTTGTCAATTTATATTCTGTTACCATAGGCAAGCACTGTTTTAAATTGTCAGGGCCTTTTTTCTGTGTGTGGAGGGGATGTAAAGTCAGACATAGAATAGACTTTGGGCTATTTCTTCACTGTTCTTGGTAGCCCTTTGAGGTGGTGCGGTGGCTCAGTGGTTAACACTGCCGCCTCACAGCACCAGACACACCGGTTCAATTCCATCCTCTGGCGACTGTCTGTGTGAAATTTGCACATTCTCCCCGTGTCTGCATGGGTTTCCTCCGGGCACTGCAGTTTCCTCCCACAGTCCAAAGATGTGCAGGTTAGGTGGATTGGCCATGCTAAATTGCCCACAGTGTTCACGAATGTGTAGATTAGGTGGGTTACACGGGGTTGGGTCTGAGTCTGATGCTGTGAGGGTCAGTGTGGACTTTTTGGGCCGAAGGTCCTGTTTCCACTCTCTGGGGATTTGATGATTCTTTGACTGCTGGAGGCCCAGGAGCCATGCTTCAGCCACAAATGGTGTATGATTCAAACACTCAAAATGTACACACTAAAAATGAGAGACAGGTCACCAGAGTAACATGTCTGACCAGAATTAGACTACTTCAAACCTCATCAAAGACTGTTTTAAAAATCAAAAGGCAAGGTTTTGTCACCTGTATCACCAGATTTGTGCCCACCCCCGGGCCTTGTGAAGAGCTATTGATGGAACAAACCATGCTCCCAGTTTAATCTATTCTGATGATAATGCCATAAATTGGTTCTTGGAAAAAGAGAGGAGCAATCGCATTTTAATAACATTCAGATATTGATTCAGAATTCTCTGCCAATGGTTTTAATAAAAGACTTATTACCAGGGAAATATTTTTTAAAATGGCCTGATTAGATCAGATTTACTTTCTAATTACAACTTGAAAATGAATTTATATTTTGTCTTGTCTTGTGATATGAAACATGGTCCAGAGTTGGTGATCTACACATACAGTTGTGAAGTGTGTAATAAAGAATGTTTAAATAATTGCAGGATCCAGATTATCGTTTTGCACAGATTTTAGTCGTGAATTTAGTTTAGTTGTGCTTCTTGTGAATTTTCCTGCGGACAGAGTTAACAGTTTGTTGGGGACTCTAGGCACATGAGTGATAACTGTTCGGCTGCTATATGGTGGTAACTAGGGTTTTCACAGTTGCTGTGGGAAACGAGTGGTCTGTGTATCCTGAATGACAAAAGTCCAGACTCCTATTCAATTTGATAATAATTCAAACACTGCCTTTTGCACCAACGCCAAGCTCTGCTCCAAGTGATGGAGCCCTTGATGTGCACCTATATTGCTGTCCCTTTAACGTAACCAGGTCAAAGTTGCGGAAGCCCATACCTGCCGAATAGGGCTATGGGTGTACTACAGGACTCAAGAAGCTTGTACACCAGTGTTTTCTGAAGGCATGTAGGGAGATACTAAAGAAATAGTAATTAGTACTGGCCTGGCCAATAATATCCACATCCCATGAACTATTAAAGCTAAATGTAAAAAATAAGTTTGCCAATAAAATCATTCAGAACACAAAGTCAGTAAGAGTTTTGCTCATATTTCTGACAGTGCCTGTGTTTACTTAATTGCCAAGTATTTTGACATTGTAGTTTTTATCAGGAAGAAGGTGAACTCTCCAAATTCCAGGATAACTAATGAGAATTTTCACATTTTTCTATGAATAAAATGAAGCCAGGATTTACAAAGAGTGGTCTCTGTCATGCAATATTTTAACATGATCGAATCACCATGTCAACTCCGATTCAAATGAAACCCTTAAGTATGTGTCATGTGTGTAAGAGATGATGCCTGTATTTAGATGTGGCCTGAACACACAATTAATTTCACAATTAGTATTGATGTAAAGTGTTTGTTTCATAGCCAATGAAATACCCATTTAAATTATAAAAACCTTTGAGTTGAGCTGGAGACCTTGGAAGTAGCAGATACATTTTCCTTTACTGCAAAAATACTCCATTCTTACAGTCAAACTAGTGATACTGTTGTAAGATGACAGTTTTCTTTAAATATTCATCAGGAATTATATAATTCAGAACATAGTCTTTTAAAAGGAAGTACAATGCTGGTCTGAGGCTGAGGAAAACCATCTCTGGAACTGCTTGGACTTGGCGGACTAGACTGTATTCATGTACTCAGCGGAAAACCTAAACGAGCACAGCACCACCATCATGGACATCATTAGCAAATGCGTGGAGGACCGTGTGCCAACAAAGACAATCCGAGTGTTCCCCAACCACAAACCCTGGATGAACCAAGAAATCCGCTCCCTACTAAAGACCAGACATGAAGCGTTCAAGTTGGATGTCTCAGACCTACGCACAAAATCCAGATTTGACCTCTGCAAAGCCAACAGAGATGTCAGGCAGCAGTCCCGGACTAAGTTAAAGGCCTAAACCTATCAAACAGATAACCGCCGCCCACAGCAAGGCCTAAACAACAGTATGGGATACAAAATGAGGCAGAGTAAGGTGGCGTACAAAGACATGTCTTTCCCTGATGTGCCTCATGCTTCCGATGCTCAGGGTGAGCAGAATGCCAGTGATATAGTGTCACTTGCTGTTTGAGAGGCTGGTCATAACCCACATTAACTCTCGTCTTCCAGTCTGCCTCGATTCCCTACAACGTGCCTACTGATGGAACACGTCCATCGTGGACACAAAATCCCTAGCCCTGTATTCATCCCTCGAACATCTAGACAACAAGAGCACCTACATCAGGCGCTTGCTTATTACCTACAGGTCTGCCTTTAGCACCGTTATCCCTCCAGACTCTCAGAACTCCAAGACCTTGGTCTCGGCTCCAGCCTCTGCAACTGGATCCTCAGCTTTCTGACCCACAGACCAGAATCAACGAGGAGAGGTAACTGCACCGCCTCTACAATAACACGCAACACTGGTGTGCCCCCCCACCCCTACCCCAAGGATGCGTCCTCAGCCCCCTACTGTACTCCCTGAGCACCTATGACTGTGATGCTGAATTCTGAATAGATGCAACTCCCTTTACACCCGCAACTGTGTTGCCAAATTCTGAACGAACGCCATTACAAGTTCACTGACAATACCACCATAGTAGGATGGATATCTAACAACAATGAGTCAAAATACAGGAGGGGGGTAGTGGGCTTGGTGATGTGATGCAACGAAAACAACTTCTGTCTCAAAATCAGCAAAACTAAAGAACTGATCATTGACTTCAGAAAAAAACGAGAACGCGCTCCCATCTACATCAACAGAACTGAGTTAAGAGGGCGGGGAGGGTCCCTGGCACTATTGTTGCCAGGGCCCTCGATAAGGTCCGACCCATCTCCCAGACTCCCGCTCTATCCCCCTTTCTTCCCTCCATCAGCTATGATAGAGTTCCCCTTGTCTTTACCTACCATCCCACCAGCATTCACATCCGGAAGATCATCAGACACTATTTCCACCACCTCCAGCGAGATGCCAGCACCAGACACACATTCCCCTCCCCTCCCTTGTCTGCCTTCCATAGAGACCATTCCCTTTGGGGCACCCCTGGTCCACTCTACCTTCACACCCACCACCCCGTTGCAGCTGCACACCACTTTCCTCTGCAACCGGTGAAGGTGTAACACCTGCCCATTTACTTGCTCCCTCCCCAGTATCCAAGAGCCCAAACATACCTTCCAGGTGAAGCAGCACTTCACTTGCACTTCCCAGAATCTAGTCTACCACATTTGCTGCTCACAATGTGGTTTTCTCTCCGTCGGGGAAATGAAGCATAGATTGGGTGGCGGCTTCATAGAACATCTATGTTCTGCTCACAAAAACACCCTGAGCTTCCAGTTGCCTGCCATTTTAACACATGATCTTGTTCCCTGACCAACATCTTTGTCTCAGACTTGTTGCAGTTTTCCAGCAAAGCTGAATGCAAGCTGGAAGAACAACAGCTCATTTTCCGCTTGGGGACCCTGCAGCCCTCTGAACTCTGTCAAGTTCAATAATTTTGGGGCCTAAATTCTCCCATGCCTTTGCCTCCCAACCCACAGACCAGGCCTTATTATCACATAGCCAGCCATTACCCACTACCCATTGTCAGTCATGAACAGTCCTGTTAACAGCTATTCACCCTCCCAGCCAGATGGCTATCAACTCCTTTTGTCTATCCACCTGCTCTTTGGGCTCTATCCTATCGTTTACTCCCTAGCCGATCTCCCTTCCTATCATGTGCATACAAACTAATGTTTTCCCAGCTGTCGTCAGTCCTGAGGAAGGGTCACCAGACCCGATACATTAACTCTGGTCTTTTTCTTTACAGATGCTACCAGACCCACTGAGCTTTTCCAGCAACTTCTGTTTTGTTTACGCCTCTTGTTCCTGAGGCAGCTCAGGAAATTTGGCATGTCTATAAGGTCCCTCACCAACTTCTACAGATGTGCTAGTCAAAGCTTGCTGTACAGGTGTATAACAGCCTAGTACAGCAACTGCTCTACCCAGGACGTAAGAAATTACAGAAGGTTGTGTGCACAGCCCAGACCATCACCAAAGCCACGCTTGCATCCCTGGACTCCATTTACATAGCTCATTGCCGCAGAAAGGCAGCCAACATTCTCAAAGACTCATCACACCTTGGTAATGATCTCCTACAACCTTTTCCATCAGGTAGAAGATACAAAATCTTGAACACACGCGCCGTCAGGTTCAGGGACAGCTTCTTCCTGGCCATTATTAGAGTGATGAGTGGACTCACTAGCCTTAAATAATGCTGATTTTGCTAACTGCATCCTCACCTAGCGCTCGTGCTGTGCAATGTAACCTGTATGCCTCTAAGTTTATTTTTAGTCTTTGATCTGTACATCCTGCTTACTGTGATCTGCCTGACCTGCTCGTAAACAAAGCTTTTTCTGTCATTCTGTACACATGGTAACAAATCAACCAATCACTATTTAAAAGTGTATTTTGTGTAGGTTTGACTTCTGAATGATTCTGCACCCACTCACAAAAGTTGTATTTGTTATTGCTTCAACTCCGGTTCAATATTGGGATGATTTGGTGTTTTGATGAATTTTTTTTAATTACAAAGAAGTTATCTTGACCATGAATTTTCCTCTTGACTATTCCTTATTAATAATTTAACATGATCCTCATGCACCAAGGACAGAATAAATCCTAGGGCATTTCACCCTACACTCTATTGTTTTAACGGCAGCAGTGTACAGTTTATGTTATGTTTTCATGCTCTTGTTCTGAAAGGGCACTGTTTCCTGAAGGTGATTTTCCAGCCATATTAAACACTTCTGTATCAGAATAGAGCAATTGGACATAAAATCAATTAAGGATGAGCTGGGTGAAAATAATTTAATTAAAAACTTTTAAGCGTATCTAGATCCTTGTTTAAGGCAGAGAATTTAGCATTTACATATTTTCCAACACACTCAACAGGCCTGCCATCAATTCAGGTTTATGATGAAAGCCACCCTTCCATGCTTGTTTGTAATCTGGATGCAAATTCCAAATGTAACTATGATACATGTGTGTACATAAACTCATCACCTGATAGGTTGCTTTGCAATGAAAGTACTGCTTTAATATGTTGAATATCAACTCTGGCACGTACCTTCTGGCTCAGAATTCTTTTTTAGGATCCAGTATAATTACTGCTTTGTGTGGCATCGAGCAGTTTCTCTTTGGTTGGATGTGCCACAAGCTGAAGTTTCCACTGCAAATTCACATACGTGAACTGCTGCCACGTGCTAGCAATTTCACTGCCTTAGCTATTGATGGGTCCTCACCATAGATTAACATTGTGTAAGACCCATCAGGGAGATTTTCTGCTCCCGTCGTCCTTTTCAGTTGGGATCTAAAGGACCCTAACTTGTCTAGAGTGATTATGGACAGCCAGTTTGTGTTCTAACTTGTCTTAAGCGAAATATTGTTTATTGCATGATAGCAAACAGGTACAAGTTACATTAGAATGATAGATATTGTTACTGAGCCTACAAAGAAGACTTTGGTAGATCTATCTCATTCGACATCCAGAGTTGATTTCCTACCCACATCCATATTGTTTTATCTATTTCTCATCATTTACCGTAACATCCAATTCATCAAACAGTAGCTGAGACCACTATTATGCCCTGATTATTTACAAGTGATGAAGAAACTTCTGTTCTAATGCTGCCAGAATTTCTACGAGAAGGACAATGAAATATTGATTTGTGCTGGAGCTGGATGTGATATCGATGGTTATTGTTTTGGAATGGTAAAGGTTGAGATCAAGTTGTGTATGTGAATTTTAGATTGCAAATGGATAGCCACAGGGCAGGCAGAGATGTTAACATGCAACAGGTCATTGATTTCCTGGCATTTTGATTTTTGGGTGCTGAATTTTATTTCTAGATTCTGTTACTGCAAATTCATTCTGCTGGCTGATGACGTTGCTAGATTTTCAATGGAGTTTGCTCGTTTGTTTGACAACTGTTAATATAAAGTGGATCCCCCCTTCCAACAGACCTGGAGGCAGACAAAAAGTAATTTCATTTGACCTGGGATTGTGAAATATTATTCTCATTGAGAATATTTACATCCAGTACAGAGTGAAATTCCACCATTTCTGAGCTAGAGCTGTGGGAAGTCACAATTGTTCAGTACCACCAAACTTAATTTTGCTACAAGTGGCCTTGTGCTGCATTATGAGATCATTTCTCATTCATTACAGACTTCTCTGTGTCACGACCAGTAAAAGAGGATGCTGAGCAAAAGATCAAAACCCCTGAGTGAGCTAGAAGGTCATAATATTTTGGGTTTATTTGGATGCCAATGAGAATTTAAACCCCCTTTTTAAATTCCCTGTTCTGAAAAATCTTGTATATCACTGAAAACACTTAGCGGTCCTTTGAAAGTTTACCTTACCTTTTTGCAGATCCTTCATTAGTAATAAAATGTGTAGCGGTAGGGGGAGGGGAACAAATACTGATTGATCAGACATTTACTTCGTGTTTCCCGTTCTCATTGTATGTCGCTAAACTGTGCAGCATCTGCAACGTAGTTGTTACAGTCATAAAATAGCAATATGTACCCTAAGGTATTTTTACTTTACCGTAATAAATTGTTCCCATTGTGGAAAGGCACTGTGTGTGTTGAACGCTGCATTCTCTTGGTCTGCTGGGAACTGCTGCACAATGTAAACTTGGCAAACTGCCGTCCTATGTTTAGCTCACTGGAACAGGCAGCATAATCACACAAGAGATTTGCAGACTCTTGAAATTGTGTGGTGATTGGCAAGCAGAAGTCCAGGTGTCAATCTGTCAGCACTATTAGCAGCACTTGTCATTCCCAGCCAAGTTCTAACCAGGCCTGACTCTGGAAAATGTGATCAGAGATAATGGGAACTGCAGATGCTGGAGAATCCAAGATAACAAAGTGTGGAGCTGGATGAACACAGCAGGCCAAGCAGCATCTTAGGAGCACAAAAGCTGACGTTTCGGGTATAGACGCTTCATCTGATGAAGGGTCTAGGCCCGAAAAGTCAGCTTTTGTGCTCCTGAGGTGCTGCTTGGCCTGCTGTGTTCATCCAGCCCCACACTTTGTTTCCCTGACTCTGGAAAATACCAGGTATTTACAGACAAGTGTAATTATAGAAATTATCACTCATCACTACTTTGCGGTGCAACTAGCAGCAGTAGAAACTAGTTGAGCACAGTGAGCTGTTACCTCTTAAAACAAAAGTATCAATTACTTTTGCACAGTTAATTGGCCATTACAGGAGAGAACTATGTTTCGAAAGCATTGCAGAGACAAACTAGTGTTATTTACTCATCGAGCTTTATTGGGGCATTTTGATTGCAATCTGTTTAATATGGATTGTGAGAGAATTTGAAAATTCAACTTTCTTTAAGGTCAAACAGTGAATGGAGTTCCACTTTTCCAAACTGCAGCTGGGCTGCCAGTGCACCATAAGTAAAAGTGATTGAATTCCAAGAGTCTACAGTTACCATCTGAAGTTATGTTAGGAAAGTAGCTTGCACATTTAAAGTACCTACCTGAAATAACAAGGTGTAGAGCTGGATGAACAGAGCAGGCCAAGCAGCATCAGAGGAGCAGGAAAGCTGACGTTTCAGGTCTGAAACCTTCAGAAATGCAAGAAGAAGGGTCTAGGCCTGAAACGTCAGTCTTCCTGCTCCTCTGATGCTCCTTGGCCTGCTGTGTTCATCCAGCTCTACACCTTGTTATCAGCAGTTCCTACTCTCCGTAAAGTATCTATCGGCTGTTTTATGCACCCATTATATAATCTGGAATGCACTGAGATAAAGCATCTCCTGGATCTGCAATAATAGTTTAAGCTCACTTCCTTTATGTGCATCCCTACTGCTCATCTACAGGATGATTTTATATTGCAGTCACCAGTTTCCTACAGCTCAGCCTGCTAAATGGTGCCCGGTCACCCGATTAGAGTCTGTAGCTCACTCCTTCTTAAGGAGGTGAGGCCAAGTCACAGTGATAATGGGACTGCAGATGCTGGAGAATCCAAGATAACAAAGTGTGGAGCTGGATGAACACAGCAGGCCAAACAGCATCTCAGGAGCACAAAAGCTGACGTTTCGGGCCTAGACCCTTCATCTAATGAAGGGTCTAGGCCCGAAACGTCAGCTTTTGTGCTCCTGAGGTGCTGCTTGGCCTGCTGTGTTCATCCAGCTCCACACTTTTTGTTATTGAAGCCAAGTCACAGTTTACCATGAGCCCCAGGCTTAATAATGCATGTCTGTCATGAACGGAATGACAGGGACAAACGGTAAACCATTGATTGGTTCAATTCTGGTATTCGTAGAAAGACAATTAAATACCCAAGCAAACTTTATATGGGACAACAAATGATTCAGACATGCATGGGGTGAATTTTGGTGTGGTTTCTCGCACTGTACTGCCGTGACTATGGCAAAAACTCACTTGTGACATGGCATATTTGCAACACTATTAGTTGGTACACCACACTGATTGTGCTGCTGCCTCTGCTTTTCTAAAATGTGCAATCAATTGGATAATTGCATAAAAGCAGTGATGACAATCCATTATCACACAATGCTATAATATGCTTTGTATGCTCAATAAGTTCCCCCTCATATTTCTATGACTATCAGACCTTCCAGGCAATGCTATCAAAGATCTTGAAGGATAATTTTAGATTTTTTCTTCCTATTGTTGGAATGTTAATTAAATTCAAATTGTTAAAGTAACTCTGTGATGACCAAAAGCCAAGTACTGTTGCTGATCTGGAAGATATTCAGGATTTCATTGTGCTGTTAATTTAGTGTATTTCACAGTTCGAAAAGCAGCCTGCTTTTGAACATCACATTATCTGTTCACTGTTCCAAAGCTGATTTTCAGATTACAATTGCCTAATCCTCCCTAATAAAATGAAACAAAGAGCTTTTGTACTCATTCACACTTCAAGATTGTTTCATAATTGCTTCTGGCATTTTTTGTTATCACTTTGGTCTTTTCAACTACTCTTCACCAGTTTTCACCTAGCCTCCTCCCCCTTCTGAAGATGATGAACACTTTGGAAAGGCATCAGAGATAATGGGAACTGCAGATGCTGGAGAATTCCAAGATAATAAAATGTGAGGCTGGATGAACACAGCAGGCCAAGCAGCATCTCAGGAGCACAAAAGCTGACGTTTCGGGCCTAGACCCTTCATCAGAGAGAAGGGTCTAGGCCCAGAACGTCAGCTTTTGTGCTCCTGAGATGCTGCTTGGCCTGCTGTGTTCATCCAGCCTCACATTTTATTACTTTGGAAAGGCATGATTCCTTTACCCCTTCAAGCTAGTGGATGGCTACTGGCTGTTCAGATACTGAGGAGGATGCTGCTGAACCTGGAACTGAATATATTGGTATCCACCTGTACATTCACACATTCTTGGGAAGGTGGTTTGCAGAAGGAGTCTGTCTGAATGACCTTCTTAACCAAAGAACCAAAGGATCGAGCCTGAGAGATAGTAGCAACTGCCGATGCTAGAGTCTGAAATAACAAGGTGTAGAGCTGGACGAATGCAGCAGGCCAGGCAGCATCAGAGGAGCAGGAAAGCTGACGTTTCAGGTCTATACCCTTCTTCAGAAATGGGGGAGGGGAAGGGGGCTCTGAAATAAATGGAGAGGGGTAGGCAGATGAAGATGGACAGAGGAGCAGAAAGGTGGAGAGAAGATAAATAGGTCAAGGAAGTGGGGATGAAGCCAGTAAACGTGAAGGTAGGTGGGGAGTTGGGATGGGGTTTGGTCAGTGAGGAGGGAGGGGTGGGTAGGTTGGAGGGAAGATGGATAGATCAAGAAGGCAGGAATGAGTCTAGTAGGTTGGAAGTGGGAGTGGGTATTGGTCAGTGAGGTGGGAGGGGCGGATGGGTGGGAGAAAAGATGGACAGGTCAAGGAGGTGGGGACAAGTTGGGCTGGTCTTGGGATGACGTCAGGGGTGGGGAGATTTTGAAGCTTGTAAAGTTTATCAAAAGATCTAGCCTACTCACTTCTGCCTTAGCTGAGGTCAGAGAACTCAGCAGATGTTGGGTATCAAGCCTAGCATCTTCCAGGTTAATATACTTCTATGGTTAATGATTCGAGCATCTGTGGGAGATTTTTCCTTCTTTCGAAAATGTCAGGCCGACAGAAATCTGCTAGACTCCTCTCTTCCAGAATTTGCCAGCTGCTTGCAGTGCTCGCGCCCTGTCAGAAGATGCTGATAGTATCAAAGTTAAATTGACTTGAACTAAAACAGTCAACACTCCACAAATAACGCTCATCATTTTATCTGTCAGTATTCAGTAAAACAATGTGTGATCATTTTGGATTAGAAGCGAGCATTTAAAATACAATCATCAAGTGGAAGAGAGGCAGGTCGTACATTTGAAGGAACATTAAAAGTTACAAAGATAGAGAAATGAAATTAGGGATGAAAATCAGGCTTTGTTTCGCTTATAAGTATTAATTAGATCAAAACAGTTCTAGCCAGACTCAGCCATACTTAAAAAAATTCAAATTCTGCCAATTAAATTTGAAATATTAAAATGGGAGGAAATATTCAACTTGGATACAGCATTCCAGCATTCTTGTAATATGAGTGTTTCTTCCCTTTGAATTTCCCATTTGTTTATTTGTGAGTCATCAAGAGACTAAGCAGTAGCGGCACTCTTTGTTCTCTGAAAGCCAAAGGATATTTTGCTAACATTTAGATGAGATGAAAATGGTCACAAGACCCAAAGATTGATTGAAAAATGGCATCTTTAGGACAGTACATCTTACTCATGATATCGAACAGCAGTATTCTCCACTGATGTTTTCACCATCAGTAAAGCTCACTAATGAGATAATGACAAAGAAGCCAGAGCTAAGCATTTTTGTTAATATTAAAATGAATGCCTGCAGGTTGGAAGTGATCTTTTGATTTTGAACCTCTCATGCTGTAACATATTGTGGCTGTGGCTATAACTTAGCATGCCACAGCCTGCTGTGTTTTATTTTTCTCACCTGCTTGAATTAGTTTACACTATGTCAGTATCACATTATTGTGAAATCTTTTGCCAGAGATTTGTTACATTTTCAGTGCTGTTTCAGATATCTGCTGTTGGATTAGGTTCTGAGAGGTCTGTGTTCATATTACATTGGCTACACCCATTCTCCCAACATCTCACACAATCTTTGAGTGGAAACAAAGAGTGCTGTGGCTTTCATAAGGAGCAGAGATATCTGCACCAGCTCCATAAGGTCCTGGTAATTACACACGACCAAATATAGTTGTACTAATTACTAATGTGAAGTGAACCTCCTTTTTGTCACAGAATAGTGCATATTCTATAGACACAGGATAAGCTGAAGACAAAGGAGAATTGGTGGCGGTGAAGTACCTCAAACAACCATTACCCAGAATCACTTTGGTGGAGGTGGCAAATGCCACAAGGGGTGACCACCTCGGAGAGTGCCACATTTGTTTGTGATTCACTGGTAGCAATCAACTTTTTATTACTTTTGCCATCACTTTCCTAAGAATATTGACTGGTACTAACATTTACTAACACAACAAGGAAATGTGACATGTCCATCCTGGGCCTCCTGCAGTGCCACAATGATGCCACCCGAAGGTTGCAGGAATAGCAACTCATATTCTGCTTGGGAACCCGGCAGCCCAATGGTATCACTGTGGGTTTCACAAGCTTCAAAATCTCCCCTCCCCCTACTGCATCCCAAAACCAGCTCGTCTCCGCCTCTCTAACCTCTTCTTCCTCCCACCTATCCCCTCCTCCCACCTCAAGCCGCATCCCCATTTCCTACCTACTAACCTCATCCTGCCCCCTCGTCCTGCCTGCACTGACCTATCTCCTCCCCACCTTCCCACCTACACTCACATTTACTGGCTCCACCCCTGCCTCTTTAACTTTTCTGTCTCCTCTCCACTATCATCTCCTCAATTCATCTTCGATCTGCCTCCCCCCTCGCCCTATTTATTTCAGAACCCTCTTCCCCTCCCCCATTTCTGATGAAGGGTCTCTGCCCGAAACATCAGCTTTCCTGCTGCTAAGATGCTACTTGGCCTGCTGTGTTCATCCAGCTCCACACCTTGTTATAACAAAATGTGAGTGTGTGCCAATAGAACTTCCTTGTAGTTTTAGATCAGTGGCAAGTACCCTAGTCACATACCTTTGGGTGGTCTAAACATAAACACTGCAATGAGGTTTGCTTCAAATTGAAATCCATCTTCTACTCTATTACAAGGACAAGCTTGATAGACAGTGTAATCTGTAGTGAATTATTCTGCAGCTAAGATGCAGCTGCATCCCCTCCAGAGCACAATGTCTGATTGTTAAAATATGCTTCAGAATGTATCAAGAGACTGTTACAAACCTCAATCTCACCCTCAGTTCCAGGACTACTAGAACAGTCAAGAACTCACATTCTAATGAAACCTCAAACTTAATTCAAAGCAACAATGTAACATCATAGAAATCAAAGAATCCCAACAGTATGGAAACAGGCCATTTGGCCTATCGAGTCCGTACACACCAACCCTATGAAGCATCCCAACAAGACCCCCCTTTACCCTATCCCGGTAAATCTGCATTTTCCATGGCTAATCTACCAAGCCTGGATTTCCTTGGACACTGAGGAAATTTAGCATGGCTAATCCACTTAATCTAACCTAATATCTCTATTTTTTGTGTCTCCCACAGGATGGCAGTTTGGTTCCTTCGGGGTAGTAAGAACTGCAGATGCAGTGAACTGCAGATCACTGTGGGATAACACAGTGTGGATTTAGAGGAACACAGCTGATCAGGCAGCATCAGAGGAGCAGGAAAGTTGACGTTTTGAGTCAAGACCCTTCAATAACTGTAGAAGGGTCCTGACCCAAAGTGTCAACTTTCCTGCTCCTCTGCTGCTGCCTGGCCTGCTGTGCTCCTCCAGTTTGGTTCCTTTGTTGCTTTCTGTTGTGCAATTCTATTTGGTAGCTCTGTCTTGCATTTTAATAGCGCCTCTCAACAGAATTGTCGCAAAGAGTTTCAAACTTTCAGGGTGGAATAAAATGTCCACTGAATTGTCCATTGTTTGGCTTTCTTCAGAAAACTATCTTGTTCGCTGACAAACCACAATTGACTTGGGAAATGTGCCTCAAGTGCATGTGAATTAGCCTTAAAAAACACTTTGAATGTTCTTCATGTCCAGGTCTTTTCTGAAAGAACCCCAAATTGTGCCTACATAACACTTCTTCTAAATATTAGAGAGAATGGATTGAATGCAAATGTGTATCTTTACAAGCACAAAATCATATTGTTGACAGGTTTACATGGGTTTGTTTGAATCAGGGAATTTGGAGCCAGGAAGCATTAAGCTTCAGGCTGTAGGTAAATAAATAGATTTCCTTTATTTTAAGGTCATTCTACATTTGTAACAAGGTGTGATTTCTGAAGGGGAGTATCCATTGTATTACAGGCGGGCTGCTTGCTGCAAAGTTTCCTTTTTTTCTTCATAACTTGTAGGATGGGAGCATTATTGACAAAGTGTTCATTTATTGACTATCCCTCATTTACTTTGAGAAGGTGATGATGAGCTGCCTTCTTGAACCACTGCAGGCCATGGTGTACCCACAGAAATGGGTTTGGAAAGGATGAATTTCAGAATTTTAACCCATTTGCAATGAAGGAACAGCAACAATATAGATCCAAGTCAGGATGGTTGGGGGTGGGGGAACCTACAGGTGGCAGTTTTCCATGGATCTGCTGTCTTTTATCTTCTTGGCAATTACAGCTCAATGTGTTAGCTGTGCCAGCACTTGTACATACATTAAGATAAATATATAGTGCAGAACTCGGTTTCTTTTATTTATAAGGTATTCTTGCAACACAATTTTAAAATTTTCTGAACAGTGAATTAACTTGGATTCATGACGCGATTCAGTGTACTGATCTTCTACTTAACAGAAAATTGTTTTCATATCGAATACATTACATACATATTATACGTAATCTCTATTGGATGTGTTCATTGATTAATATGCAGTAAATTTATAGCAAGGGATATTATGGAGATAAGCTTATGTTAGTTGATTTCATGCAGACAGGACTTCACAGATAACAAGGTGTAGAGCAGGCTAAGCAGCATCAGAGGAGCAGGAAGGCTGACGTTTTGGGCCTAGACCCTTCTTCAGAATTGAGGGAGGGGAAGGGTCTTTCTGAAGAAGGGTCTAGGCCTGAAACATCAGCCTTCCTGCTCCTCTGATGCTGCTTCGCCTGCTGTGTTCATCCAGCTCTGCACCTTGTTATCTCAGATTCTCCAGCATCTGCAGTTCCTGCTATCTCTGAAGGAATTCACACATGGCCGGATTTACCAATTTACTGTCAAGAGGTTGTGAGGCATGGGGTCTAGAACCAATAGCCGTAGTGTCAGAATACAGAGATGCCATTTAGTTCTGAGATGAAGAAGAATTTCTTTGGTCAATGCTTGAGGCATCTTTGCAATCTTCTACCCCAGAGGGAGGGTGTTCAGTTATTGAGAATGATCAAGGCAGAGTCAATAGATTTCCAGGTGGGGGCAAACAATGTTTGGGGGAATGCCCAATGTGAAAATGAGGCCATAGAGAAAAACACCCTCCTACTTCTTGCCAAGCCCTGAGATTTCCACCCAGTCTATCCTCCTGCAGCCTGGAAATTGGGACCGGGTGAGGCATCTATTATATTCTAGTGGGCATGCAGGTGGCCTCTGGAAGGATTTATTGGAAGCAATGGAAAACACTTCATTGATTCCCTTGTAATTTCCCCACCCACCTTCCTGATGCTGACCAGGTAGCTGTTGCCTGTTTCGGATCTAAACACATCAATGCTCCCAAAAATGGCTTCAGACAGCTTGTCACTGGCAGTCTAACCAATGGATGAGCCCGACCACTGTGATCATTAAATTCCGTTCAGTATTACATAATGTGAGCTAAATCCACCTATTATATCATCTGTCTGGCCAACCTATAGATTCATATGTTTAATTAAATATGCTTCAATCAAGAAGATATAGCACAATGTGTGACATTTACATGATATAGAAATATATTCTGTGGCAGTGCATTTTTCCTGCACAGAAATACCTTATTTATTCAAACTAAATTAAATTAGGAAGATGTGTATGATTTCTGTTCTGTGATTTGTGATTTTAAAGTTGTCCTTTATAAAATTGGATGATTTTCTTTACATACAGCAGGACATAGATGTGTTGAGGTGTTATCCTGCTGCTCTTTGAATTACATGTGCTTAAACATATTGCTAAAGTGTAACTAAACATTACAGAGATCGATATTATAAGAATGGTTAATATGCTTTGGACTTAAATTTCTGGAATTGGAACATAATCCAGAAATTGGATTTTGAAAATTATACTCTGGATTGGAATTTTCAATGAGGCTTTCAATTGCTCATACGTTATTTATAATATGTGTGGGTTTCTTGCTTTGAGAATGTTTGGATGATTGACCTTAAGATGTTCGATTGATGCTATTCAGATTGTTTTCAGCAAATCCAATTATTGATTTTCCATTCCTGTTCACCACTTTAAGGGTCTAGGTCCGAAACGTCAGTTTTTGTGCTCCTGAGATGCTGCTTGGCCTGCTGTGTTCATCCTGCTTCACATTTTGTTATCTTGGATTCTCCAGCATCTGCAGTTCCCATTATCTCTCTCTCTCTCGCACCACTTTAAGTCTTTGTTTTTATTTAACTATTAATGAGTTTTTTTTTGTAATCGCTTCCAAGCTTGTCTTTGTACTGAGCTCTTTAGATTTTTTAGCTACTTAACGTCCACAAGTGTCTTCCTGTTTTGAAAATGATCTTGAGATACTGAGCCACTTTCAGTCTGCAACTGTACTGTCATATCGAAGTATCAGAATAATTCAAAGATACCAGGTTTAGATCACACCTCTCGGAATTTGGGCTTTGCTCTTAACTTAAAAGCAATGCTTAGATATTCAGTATTTATTGATAGCTTCCTATACATTCAGAATGTCTGCATTCTTATGGTTCAGATGTTAGATTGGTCCAATTTTCCAGACTTAACTGTGGCTTCGTAAAGGATGCCCCCGCTGGCTGGAAACTCAGAAACACTTGGACAGATGGTCGAACCATCCATCCTTCAAGAGGCCTTCTTGGATCATAAACATTTATAAATGAAAGAAAAGTCAAATCTGTTTTATCCTTATTGCCTACCTTCTCTGCACTTGCACTAGTATTTACTCCGTATTTTAGCCTCAGAACCTGTCCTTTCATTTAAAGAATCCCATTTAAAACCCTATTCTACCATATTCAATTGGTTCCTAAATACTTTATTATTAATTCAAGGATATGGGTATCACGAGGAAGGCTCGCATTTGTTGCGTATACCAAATTGCTTTTGAGAAGGTGGTGATGATCTTCTCAACTGATCATCCATGAAAGAGCGACAATATATTTCCAAATCAGAATGATGTTTAAATTGGAGGAGAACTTGCAGTTGGTGGTGTTCCCATTTTTATGCTGCTTAGGGAGGTGGCAGAAAGAAAGTGCCATCAAAATTAACTTGTTGTTATGTCAGTTGCAGTCAGCACTTAAAATATGCTTTTCCTGACTCCAAAGAAAATGACGTTCCTGAAGTCGCCACCAACCCGGTTTCTCATCCCAATTTGCAGTCTCTCTAGTGGACCCAGAGTACCTACTGTCCCAATCCCGAGACCTTTAACTTCCAAGGCAATACAGTCACAAAATGCAAATAAATGTTTACGTTTTCTCAGTGCATTATTATTGATTTTATTGTCACATGTACTGAAATATAGTGAAAAGTTTTATTTTACAAGTGCTACAGATAGATCATAGCAAGCAAAGGATCTACAGATCAAAAAGACTTGGAGTTTACATTGCAGGTTACTTTATTTGAGGCTAGTATCCATTCAACAGTCTGATAACGGCTGGAAAGAAGCTGTTCCTGAACCTGCTTGTGGGTGTGTTCAGGCTTCTGAATCTCCTGCCCAACAGAACAGGTTGTAGGAGATCATTACCGGGGTGCAATGGGTCTTTGATGATGTTGGCCACCTTACCATGGCAGCAAGCCATGTAAATACAGCCTATTGATAGAAGGTTGGCCTCTGTAATGGCCTGGGCTGTGCACACCACCTTCTGTAGTTTTTTACAGTCCTGGGCGGAGCAGTTGCCATTTCAGGCCATTATGCACCCGGACAGTTTGCTTTCAATGGTGCATCTGTAGAAGTTGGTGACAGAACTTATGGTCAGACCAAATTTCCTGAATCACCCGATGAAGAAGAGTTCTTGTGTCTTCTTGAATGTCACGTCTATGTGGGAAGTCCAGGGCGAGTCATCAGTTTTCATCACTTGGAGTAACTTGATGCTCTTCCTTGCCAGCCTCAGTTCCATTGATGTCAATGGAGGCATGTTCTCTTCCCTTCTTTCTGAAGCCTTTAGCTTTGCCGATGTTGAGAGACAGATTGTTTTCTTGCAACAAGTCACCAAGCCTTCTTATCTCCATTCCGTATTTTAGCTTTTCGTTGTTAGATATACATCCCGTGATGTGACCTTGTATCTGCTAAGAGCTTGAAATGGTTCTGGTAACTTGACTGTTCGAAGTTTATTTTTCAATAACTTTTGCAATACCTGTTTGTAAGGTGTCACTGACAAGGTGAGGATCTTTTTTCAGCAGGAAGACTTGCTGAGTGGGTGCTAACTTGAAGAACTGGGCATGGATGTCTATTTGTACAATTTCATGTGAAAGACTTTTGAATATCTTTTAAGGGCTATATGCCATTCAGTGTGAGCCTCAAGTCGCATGCAATAGGCTCTTAGTGGAAAAAAACAAGCATCAAAAGTTGTTGGTAGACATCACATGTTATTCATTAGTTATGTTGTAATATTAAAGGTCACATTTATACCTGTTATGCATGCCCATTCACCTAAACACATTAGACCAGAAACATAGCGATTGTCATTCATGGTAATTATGATTCAACATTCCGATTTGTCAGTCCTCTTTCCACTTAGTATTAATTCTGTCATGGTTCAACAAATCAAGATTTGTGACTAGGTTGACTCAATCAGCATGTTTCAGTTGGGCTTTAAATTCTAAAATAAATCTTGCACACCTAATTAGATCTCTGTTGAATAAATACCAGTGGTGCAACTGGCTGTGTCAGTGTTATTAACTACTACGACTCTTCAAATGGTGACTTTTTTTGATAGAAATTGAGCTTGGACTTAGACATGATGCTGCCAGCTGGCATTCTGAATTCAGATACTGCATGAAAACATTTGCTGAGCACATTGCTTTTGGACAGTTATTTCAATGTCTTTAATTGATGGTAATTGTTTTTACTCTCAGAATAGCCCTTCAATATTCCTTAAGGAGCTGGAAAAATCCTGCATTTTCTTTTTGAATTTCTTTATTTTGGAAAACCTGGAGCTGGGGCAATGGCCTGTTCAAAAGCAGGAAGGACTGCACTAATGCAGTGTGTTTTTTTAATCTTGAGTATCCCAAAGTATTTTGAAGCCAGTGAAGTCCTTTTTGTAGACATTGTTATGATGTAGGAAAGTATTTCTGGGTGAGTTGGAGGGGTCAAGACATCATTTGGTTTTAGTTAGTCCCACACTTGAGCTTCTTAAGCTGTACCATAGCGTGGAAAGGATAGACACCATTTTAAAATAATGCAGATGAAAAGAAAGTAGGAAACATGGCAAGGATTGACAAATCCACTGATGAATTGATTGACAATAATGAGTGGGTGCACTGTTCCTGACAATTCCCTCCCCTCCTTGCTAGAGTGTTGATCCTGTGCTCGGGCAAAGATCCATGGACATTCTGGAAAATTGGGACAATAGCCATACTTCTTGTGACTGTCATTCATACAGTATCAATGCAGGAGACTTCATTGCCCACTCTGTCCTTGGTCAATATACATATATTTGTTGCTAGATATGCAGTGAACTTGATTATTTTGTTATTCCTAACCATGGCCAGATAAGGTCAGTTGCCACAACCTCTCACTGCCTTACTGAAATTTCTAGCTATGCACAATGCAGGTTTGAGCTTTGGGCCTCCTTGTCTGTGTACTAAGACAATCACAACTGCATTAAATTAAAACAAAAAAATGCTGGTGAAATTCAACATGCCTGGTGGCATCTGAGGAGAGAGAAACAGAGTTAAATGTTTCACATCCATTGTGATGCTTCTTCAGAAGTAAGTTATAAAAAGTTGATTGCCTATGGCTGTATTCATCTAAACAATGTATAGGTGAGTAAAATACTCTCCTCTCATATTTAATGAAAGGCTATTCCCGATTTACAAGTAATAAGCCATAGAATCGTTAATAATACTGAAGGATTTGTTGTGTCATGAAGAATTCACATCTGCTGTGTCAAGAGTGGAGGCTGCATGTGAGACCTGATGGTATCCTGTCAATTCTATCAGCAAATATGTCAAGACGATTTCTTCTGGCTCTGACTAAGACATCAATGAGATTTTGAAAAGAAGTCTGCTTGCCACATACTTCACACTTGGTTTGATTTATGACTGTCTGTTATTGTTAAGAAGTGGGGAAAGGGCAGATGTCACTTTACATTGAAAGCCTTGAGTCCAGAAAATTTTATTGTGAGGGTAGTTGGTTAGCTCAGTTGGCTGGTTTGCATGCACAGTGACACCAACAGCATGGGTTCGTTTCCCTCACCAGATGAGGTTACCATGAAGAACCCTCCTTCTCAGCCTCTCCCCTCAACTCAGCTGTGGTGACCCTCCAGTTAAACCATCATCAGTTGGTCTGGTAAGATTATGGGAACTTTATCTTCATTTTATAAATATTTAGGATGCATGTTTCATTCTTGTTAATAACATAAAACACTTGCAATATGCTAATCTCTCTAAGCACGTAGTTTACTTTTGAAATGTGTACAGTTATAAGTGATATCAAACAAGTAAAAATCTGAAATTTAATTCAAGCGATGCAACATCCTAACTAGCCTAATGTCTCTGTGGTACCTTGGGACATCTTATTGCACTATATGTGCTATTTAAATATTTAAATTGCAGTTGAAGAGGAAAAATGCCCTGGGGACTTTGTGATATCTAGGTCTGGAGGAATGGGTTTCAGTGACGCCAAATTCAGTGTGCCAAGAGGTTTCTTTCACCACTGCCATTATGTTGCCTTGCAGAGTGTTATTGTATTCAGTGTGAATTGCTCAACTGGTCTCATTCCCTAGCGCTGATGTTTACAGAGGCACATACCAATGTTTTCACTGCTGTCCATTTTACAATCATGACCTTGTGGTGATATGCCTTTCCAGAAAACAGGGGCTTGTTTGTGAGGGTGTTATCGTAATATTCAAAAAGCACAGGATTATACTGACTTTTCCTTCAGCATGCTGAAGCACAAAATATAAATATAGGAGCATTTGGCTAGATTTATACCACTTTACAATCAATCCCGTAACAACTATGGGCATCTTTAGTTACTCATCACTGAACAAGTCATTAAGCAAAAAGATAATTAGCTTACAGTGTGCCACTTTACTTCACTTTTCTTTCCCCTCCCGGCACTTAGATTCTGAGTTGCCTTTGTGACATTTCATGTTAATCCTGTGCTGTGCTTGTCTGATATAATGTTCAATAATTATCTATTTAAGTTCCCTGTCAAAGATGATTGTTAAGTTGTTGTATGCACCTGGGGTGCCAGTAAAGGGCAGGGGGACACAGCTGAGGTGTTACCCAGTCAGAGCTGATCATTAACTGGTGCAGGTGTTACTTACTATTTGTCATTCCAGACCTGGATGCATTACAAGTCCTGTTTTGGTCTAGAATGTGCTCCATTATTATTGGAGGACTTGCAGATGGAGATGGATGCTATAAAATTGTCCATAAGCAGTAAAATCACTGATCTTACTTTTGGTAAGGAAGTCAACAGTGCAACAGCTACAAATGGTCATGCCAAGCTACCGACCTGCCTACCTCTCATAGAAAGGTTCTATGACTGTTGAATTTCTGATAATGACAGTTGCATTTCTGTGTGCCAGGTACAACTCAAGTGATTGGAACATTTACCCCTTGACCTTGGTTTAATTTCTTGATGTCCAATGTAACTGTCTCATCTCTTCTCTAATATTCAGCTCTTCTATCTCATTGGCATCAAAGCAGTAATGAGATTTGGTGCTAAGTGCTTTTGGTGGAACCAACTGTGCACCGGCGAACAGGTTATTGATGAATTATGGCTGCCCTATGGATGACTACTATCACCTTGAAAATTTAGAAGAGGTGGCTGGAGTAGTAATTGCCCATTTATCCAGTGCATACTGGCTCAGTTTTGCACGTTGTTGGCTGGATGCTCATGTCATTAGCGGCACTGAAACAGTTTTATTAGGACCATGGCTAAGTCTGTTGCCCAGTTCTTCAGTGCTGTAGCCAGGATGTTGTCAAAGCTAATTTTCCACCCCATTCAGCCACACAAATGTGTCAGTACAAATGCAAATCAGCAGATCCGTGAAGTTGAAGCCATTAAATACGTTCCTGTTCCAGTGATATTAATGCCATTTAATTCTGTATATGAAAATCAATCTCTCCAAGCTTTATTTTTTTTTCTTTTTAAATTGTGAATTCTTTCATAATCCTGTGCATTCTATTCTCTGTATTTTGCACTTTAAATTCATTGATTCTAATAGGCTTACTCTGATTAGATTAGATTCCCTACAGTGTGGAAACAGGCCCTTCGGCCCAACAAGCCCACACTGCCCCTTGGAGCATCCCACACACCCCTGAACACTACGGGCAATTTAGCATGGCCAATCCACCTAGCCTGCAGATCTTTGGATTTGATGTGTAAGTTTTAACTCTTCTCGCTTTACCTTTTTAGAGGTACTTCTTGCCATCACTGAGTTCACCCTCCGGTTCTTGTGTGTCATAATTTACATGTAACCATGTGAAGAAAAGTATGACCAACAAAATAATTGTGGTGTTATTATGTACGTTACTATTAGTATTGATAATTATGCTGTAGGGATACTTGGGCTTTTCCATCCAGGAACAGATAAAACTCTGAAGTATTCCTTTCTCTGCCTTTCGTTCTGTTCTATATTATAACCTGTTCCTTGATGGACATCTGTCTCAGTAAGCCAGTAAATGTTTAATAGCATTGAATGGAGTGTGCAGTACTACTACAAGTTCTAGGCACCAAGGACTCGTAGTGCATGTAGCCCATTTCCCTTTCCACCCTTATGTTCAACTAAAAGAATTGCAGAATGCCAAAGCACAGGAACAGACTGTTAGCTGAAGATCTGTCACCTAATCCAAACTCACTTTCTTTCTCATACATTGAAGTACTTTTCTTCCAAGCAACTGTCTGATTCTCAAGATGCTACAAACCACATTCTGACACCACTCTGTTTCTCTGTGTTCTGGCTGCTCTACTTAGATGCTGGTTAGCACTTCTCAGTGTTTTTCGAGGCGAAGGCAAGTGAAATAGCAAATAAGCTTCGTCAAGGTGAGGAGTAATGCTGAAGAATTAACATTATCCTGAAAGGGACTTTTCTCATGTTTTAAATAGATTTTAGGGAAGGTGACATTATGTGTGCACAAACAATAGTGATCGTACCTTAACTGTACTAAAGATGAAGTTTAAGCTCATTACATTCTGACTTCACAAACTATGTAGAGATGAGGATGTGGGCTATTCCATCAGGTAGAACCAATATTTGATTGACATTTCTGTCTAACTGAAGGCTGAGATAGTGTTTCTTGATGAAAATTACTGCTTTCTGCCTGTAATTTCCATGTCATTGCAGTTATATTGAAAATTTACTGCAAATTTCAGTCGTGTTAGTGGCAAATGAATATTAGTGGCAATCATAAAAACTGCACAGCAGGGTCCCACAGCTGGATGTCTGAAAAACTGGAGTCTTACATAGTGCATTTGCCTGAAAAGGTTAATACAAAGTTTTTGTATGGCTCTGTCTTCTGAGATGTATACAAGATATATATGTCAGCCCCTGGGAGGAACTAGTCAGTTCTTATTGTCTGTCGCAGTTGGAGTCTTAGACTTGCCTCTAATATTAACAATCTTGTACCTTGCAGTAGAAAGCTGTTTCCTTTGAATCCAAAAATGGACAATTTCAACAATTTTGAGCCATGAGAGGCACAGAATGTGAGTTAGTGGATTACCTTCCCTGTCCTCCCCCTTAAAAACTTTGATAACGTTTTAATTGAGTACACTCTGAGCCTTTCTGGAGTTGGATGCACCATTCGCACCACCTGAACCTGTGCAAAGAAAAGATTAAGTAAGCCATTGAACTTATAGAAGCAGACTCTTATAATATTTGCAAGTATAGTTTTGACCTTTCCAGGGACCATTCCCTTTGACACTATTAAAGTAGATTTCAAACTCATAATCTGTAGAAAATGTCACTTTCAACTTGATTTCCAAGGCACTGTTTTGTAACTACGTAATAATCTGCCATCATGTTAGAATGTTAAAGATATTTTGTAGAGACAAAATGGAATTTTCTTTTCATTTTGTTGTATTATTGGTGGTATCCAGTGCTGAGGAGTTGTTACTGAGAAAGTAAGTTTGAACTCCCAACGCTTGAAAATCTGTCCTTTATTTCAGCACTTCTGGTCTGAGTTGTTGATGTTTATTTATTTCAAATGTCCTGATGCATTTACCTGGAGCTTGCAGTCAGTGGTTAAGCAATGGCTGCTGACCTGAAGCTAAACTTGGCTGAGAGGAGTGACATTCTTTCACCTTTCTCACTCTTCACTGATGTTGCAACAAACTGCAGTATTTTTTTCCTGGGCCTTCATGATAGGGATATCAGATGAGATAACGCAGTGATATAAAAGCACTTTTAGCTTTTTTTTCCACATGGAACTAACTAAAGATTGGTACACCACTTTACGGATTCTGCAAAGAAAGCATTTTAAGTCTAACTGTTAATCAGTTTATGTCACTTTATGTTATGTAAAATGATTTTTTGCAGCTTTTGTCTTCTGTTGTTCATCAAGTTCTACAAATCACGTCAACAGGACATTTGGTTGCATCAGACTGAGCAAAGTATAACCCTTTTAAGAGTTTCAAACAGTGACTTGGGAATGGGAGTGTGTTTTTTTGGCTGATGGCAATGATTTCTGCAGGATGTTGTGGGAAGAGTGGTGTTAGGATTGAGGGCATGTGAGACTGAGTGCAGGGAAAGAGGGGAATAATGGGAATTGGAAGTAGGAGTGAATTTTGGATGATGGGTTGGGGAGTCAGTGTTGGGATTGTGGGGGAAGACCAGTGCTGTGAGCTGGCAGGAATGGCTGGTATGTGCTAAGTTCAGGTTTTGAGTTGGGGGCAAGGGTGATGGTTTGTCCAAAGCACAGCCCATGTCTGAGCCCAGGGTGATGGACCACAACTGCCGACGTCTGACAGCCTGAAGTTACAATCACTTTCAGAAGGTTAAAGATGGTGAAATCTGATAGTCTGCCATTAACCATCACCCATCCTTCAAACTCTACACAAATTCCAGATCATCCCAGTGGGTGAGAGAGACAGCTAGTTTGCTAACTAGGAATCCTGTTCAGTTGGTGGGCAATTGTGAATTCCCTGACCTGAGGGCAGCCTCGGCAATAGATGTGGGGGCAAGCATGTGGCCCCCGAGAGTCAACCCTTGACTCCAACCACATTTTGGGACCTAGAAATTGCCGGCTTCTGAATGGCAGCTTTTGTCTCAAGGTTAGTGATGAGGTTTCATTGAGCTGATGGATGAGTGCTCAGTTATCTCTCCGTTGGGAATGGTGTGTTAGTCGCCAGCTAACGCCTTCACTGCTGACACTTAGACACAACACTGGCAAATCGTGAAAACTGTTCTGAGCTGTTAAGCCTTGAAGAAGATTGCTGCTTCTGTAAAGCCATTGCTACTTTTTCTTTCATTTTCAGTCATCCAACCCCATGAACTAAACTTATTTTCTGGAATGTTTCATTCTGTGCAGTGCTGTCGCTCTTGTTATTACTACCAACCACCTGTTACTGCTCAATGTATGCTTCTTAAAGCAAACAAATGAATCACAACTGTCACATTATTACCTTAAATCTCTCCCCACGCCTTCTATATTGTAACAATCTCATAGTCTGGCACATGAATAGCCCTTTAACTAATGAAAGTGTTCCAATGGGGAATATCCAAATGACCCAAATTTTTGCTCTAATCAAATAGTTCCTTGGGATGAGTATAGGGAAATATTCATACAACTTACTAGCCTGTTGATCTTATTTACAGTTTGAGACAAAACATTTAACATGAGAGATGTGCCCATTGCATGATCTGACCCTTTTGTTACCTGTTGCTTGATGAGAATATTGATAAAGGCATGCATTGTGTCTGTTAGATTTTTCAAGATTCTGTCAATTACTAAGAAGCAAAGCTCAGCCAATTTTTGCAAATTAAACATTACCAATAGCCTTTTCATTTGCAATGGTTTCTTTTGAGCTTTTGAATGTTGTCTTCTTTCAAGTGTTGTGGCCGAAAGATCCCTCCCTTTTTAAAATTTATTTTCCTTACACTTTTGTAACGAAAGTTGGGATCAACAATGCCTGAGTCTGTTCGTACATCATAAGCGAGTCACCAATAACGACCTCTTCTGACCATTCTGCAGTATTCGGGTCAGGTGAAGGCTAAGTACTGAGTGTGAGTTTCACGAGTGCCTATGCCACCCATCCTACTGACCAAACAGGAAACCTGAGCCCAGAAAAAAGTGTCGGCACATACCTCCTTGAACAGTCAAATAATGATATTTTTAAATCTCTGTCCTCTATTTATCAATCTTGAATTTGTGCGAATCTTGACCTGATCCCCAATTTTCACTGCTGAGCTGCACATTGACCTACTCCCTTCTTCTCATGCCTCCCCTCTCAAAGATTTTGGCGCAATGGAAATATCTACCTGCCCCGGCCACTGTGATATCAACAGAATGTAAACTTCTGGGCGAAGAACTGTAATGTCTATTTTTACAATAAGCCTATGGCGTCCCACTTCCACCAGTGGTATTTAAGTTTTGTTTTGACTCTGTTCTCCCAGATGGTATAATTCCATGAGTTAGTTTTTACACCACTTGTACTTTTCATTTCTTTTAAGTTAGAATACTTCCTTGTCTTATTCTAACTAGTGTTCAATAAAATAATTGATTTGCAACAATTTAAGTGTTTTTGATTTTGTCTGAGTCCCATTATCAAGTAGATGCTCCATATCAGCATTGTTAGATTCCAGAGCAGGCTATTTCAAAAGTGAATACTATGGTATGTTGACTTCTAAAATTCTTACCAGCAGTGTTACTATATCAATCATTGAATTCTTTTCATGCAGTATCTTTGTGAAGAGATTTCATCCTCCATGTGCCATTTCAACTGCGCTATCATGAAAGTCAATTGGTCAACAACTGCAAAGAGCTTGTCCATAAACACTTGCTCATTCTCATGTTGTAGGTTGTTTAAGTTTGATAAGGTTTTGTCCCTGAAAGAGACCTTTGCAATGTTAGCAAGCTGTGGTGCATACTCTTCTCAGAAAGTTTGAGGTCTCATACCCATCATCTTTTAGTCCATTAACCAGTGAGTTACCTTGCATTTTATTTAATGAATTGTTGCTGACTTCATTATCTATATTGATCTCTCTCAGCACAATTTTTCGAATGACAATGAAGTTGCATAGGAATTTTCTCAACTGAAGTTGTAGATCATCAGTCTGATTTCTCTTAGAATAACAAATCAATTTTAAGAACATTGGGAATGTCATCAGTCAGGAACTTGAAAGTCAGGGAAAGTGCTCACACCACTGAGTAGTCGTAATTCTCTGGTATTTCTGGGGTTTTATTTTCTATTTGCACTTTCAGAGAATCATTTCCCAATTATAATCCAGTTAAGGGACCATTTAATTCCTGAGTTGGCCAACATAGCAGCTAGAAAAAAAAGTACCAAAACTGTTCTTGAAGCAACCTTACCTGCAAGACATTGCTGAAAGCAGCTGGAGACCACAAGTAATTGCTAACAATAGCATTAGAGCTTTACTTTCCACATCATATTGTCTTATCTGAAGCCCATGTGCACTTTGTAATTTTTTTTCCATCTATACACTCACAGGAATTCACATGATTGATAGCCAACCAGTTGTTGCCAGTTAGTGCAGCGAACAGAATTGTTGAAGTTTTGTTTTAATTTGGTCTTAAATCTATCAATTAGTAAGAGATAACTTGCACTGAAGTTGTGCCTTTCAGGGTCACAAAATGCTTTAATCGCCAAAATATTATTTTCAGTGTGGCCATTGTTGTGATGCAGGGAAGCGTGGCAGCTAAGTGGAGAACGTCACTCAGGGCTCATCCTGTCGCTACTCCCCCGAATTCACTCTGCTGCCATGTAAATATTCCACATCCTCTATGCAACCCCTAGCTCCAAACAAGGATTAATAACGCACAGTAATTTCATCAAAATATATTTATGCTGTCCAGGTCATGGTTATGAAAATAAGAATCAACATTTTAAAATATGATTTGTCACAGAAAGTCTGAACAATTTGCCAGTAATATATTTGAATTCACTGGTGAAGTTCTGTAGAAGTATTTTTACACTGATTAGTGGAAGTGATAGAATTGACTGACTTAAGTAGAACAGAGAGCCAAATAAACAGCAGGTCTATCTCTTCATGTACAATTCTTTAGTAATAGTATCTGATCATACACCTTCACTCAAACAGAAAAATGAATAAAAACATGTTTTCATGTAATTAACTCTTGCTTAATTCCCACTTTCTCATTATTTGAATTCAACTATGCTGTCTTTTTCCATCTCACTCATTCTGTCTTTATCTCTGGTGTATTGCATTCCTATTTTCAGTGCTTGTCTGTAACACTCTTCAATACAATTAGTCTGGAGATCATCAAATCAGCAACTCATGTCCAACCTTGTCCTTTCCATTCCAACAGGAATGAATGACCTGACCGAATAACATGCTTTTGGTGTTGTTGGCTGATGAGGTAAATACTGGCTGGGATAGTGGGAACACCTGCCTGATCAGCTTCACATCGATCTGTAGGATCAGTGATGGTCATCAGAGAGGATAGTTAGGAACTCGGTTTAAGAAAAGGAAGACAGACAAAACAGAGCTTTGACTGAGCTCTGTGTCATAAACATTGCTCCCGTTAGATGATTCATTTAATATGTTGGTAATTTGTTTCAATCAAATAGCTACTCAGCTGTGTGTTGTGCAAACTGAATTGTGTAAATTGCCACTGAAGCAATGTAGGTTGGCTTTATTGTGAGATGGAACTTTAAGCAATATTTCCTTTGGCTGAGGAATGCTTGGTAGTTCATAAGGATTTATCTTCCTTCTGTTTGTCAGTAAACCTATGTATTATCTATAGACAAAATGGCATCAGTTCAAGGTCATCTGGTAAGTACATCCACAATGTAAATCATTAATGTGGGAAAATATAGTTTGAGACGAAATCGAACTTGATGGTTGTTTAATCTTGGGGAACTTTTAACAACATACTAGAACTTTCAGAAAGCTTTGCATCAAACTGATTCATGATCATGGCGAGATGGTGATGGAACTGTTTCCATAAATTAAGTGGTATAAATAATGGCCTAAATCTTCCAGGCATCTACAGTGATGCATACATTGTCAATGTGTTTGATTACACTGTGTACTTCTTCCAGGATCTTCCAATCCCAACAGTTAAAGAAATGTACAGCATGTTGTCGCTCCAGGGAACTCAGTTGAGGAGAGTTGAGACAAGAGAGGATGTACTCCTTGTTTTGATACTAGCTGCATAGTCTAATATGTAAAGGTCTAGTCTTTCAAAGAACAATGGAGTAAGCGGGAGTGTGGGTGAGTGACTGACTGAATAGTCGAGGTGGTTAGGAGTATGAGCGGATACAAAGGAAAGGCAGTGGTACAAGGTTAATTAAGTCCGTCTGGGGTCTGGTCAGCCCAGAAAGAGTGTTAATGTTAGGTGGTTGATGTCGTCAGGCAGTCAACCATTGATAGGGTTGGTTCAGGTGGATAGTCTGAAGGTAGTTGGATCTAATCAGAGAAGTGATGGTAGTAAGATTGGTATAGGGCATAGTGCGGAAGGTTATCTAAGACTACAAAGAGATCTTGACCAATTGGGCTAATGGGCTGAAAAGTGGCAAATGGAGTTTAATTTAGATAAATGCCAGGTATTGCATTTTGATAAAACAAACTAGGACAAGACTTCTACAATTAAAAGTAGGATTTTGGGTAGAGTTGTAGAACAGAGAGACTTAGGGTTTCAAGAACAAAATTCTTTGAAGTTTGCAACACGCATAGATAAGGTGGGTTAAGAAGGCATTTAGCATGCTTGCCTTCGTTGCTCAGAGCTTTGAATGTAGGAGATGGGATGTTATGTTGATGTTATATAGGACATCGGTGAGGCATCTTCTGGAATACTGTGTCTGGTTCTGGTCATCTTGTTATAAAAAAATTAACCTGGAGAAGGTTCAGAAGAGATTTACCAGGATGTTGCCGGGAATGGAAAGCTTGAGATTAAGGAGGGTCTGGGTAGGCTGGAATGCTTTTTTACTGGAGCATAGAGGTTGAGGAGCGACCTTTATAAACATTTATAAAATCATGAGGAAAATAGGTAAGGAGAATGGCATTTTTCTTTTCCTGAGGGAGGGGGAGATTTCAAGACTAGGGGGCATATTTTTAAGATGGGAGGAGAAAAACTTAAAAAAGACATGACTGGCAAACTTTATACACAGAGAGTGATTCATGTGTGAAATGAACTTGCAAAGGAAGTGGTGGATGCAGCTACAGTTACAATATTTAAAAGACATTTAGACAAGCACATGAATGGGAAATGTTTGGAAGGATATGGACCAAGCACGTGCACGTGGGACTAGTTTAGTTTGGGATTATGGTCGGCACAGGCTGGTTTGTCCGAAGGGTCTGTTTCCGTGCTATATGCCTTTATGGCCCTAAGTGATCAGAGAGTTAGCCAGATAGTTGTAGTTGATGATGGTCAGTGATAGCCTGTTTGCATTGAGCATGAGTAGTTAGGTCTGCTTGCTACAGCTACAGATATCAGGAAAAGTGATTTTGTGGCAATATTACAGACCTTGTTCAAAAAAGAGCAGTAGGGTACTAAGTATTCCTGAAAAAGAGTTGTTCGGGAAACGGAAGAAAAGTGGAGGGGTGTCGTATTGATTAAAAAGAAAAAGATGTCCTGTCGGGTTGAGGACAAAGCTTACTTGATTCACGCTAACTGCGGAGACACCATTGCTGTACTGGTTGAGGTTTATACATTAGTAATTAGTGAGACAGGTACAAAGGAAGAGATTTTCAAGGAGACCACAAAGTGATACAATAAATGTTGAGTACTTACAATATGAAACTTTGTCTATCCATGTTTAGACCAGGATAGTAATCATGTAAAAGACCAGAGGAGGTGGTTTTCCTAAAATGCTTTCAGAAGGATTTTCTGATCAGTATATTTCAGACTTTGAAAGGAATCCAATGTTGCTGGATCTGGTTCTGTGAATGAGGAGAATAATAACCATATTACAATAAGGTTTACGTTGGCTATGAAATTGTGTAAGAAACTATCCAGTGTAACGATACTTGCAAAGGGAAGAGATAGGATAAACAATGCCAGAACTGGAAGGTGAAAGATAATGAGTAAGATGAAGCAAGAGAGAGGTGTGCATTGCAGAGATCAGATTGACAATACAAGCAAGAACCAGGCTTAATGTAGAAAGTTTGGAGGAGAAGTAAAAAATCTAAGGAGCAAAAACAGTTTGAGAGCAACTAATAGCTGGAGAAACTCAGGAGATCTGGCAGCATCTGTTTAGAGAAAGCAGAGTTTGCATCCAGTGACCCTTCTACAGAACTGTATTTTTTTTAACTGTTTAGGTAATTGTTTTCTCTTTTTGTTTTAGCTTAAATGTCTATAGAAAAGTGATGCAATCAGTCAGAAGAATGAGGAGAGGCACTTTAAAGGAAAATGTACAATTGTAAAGGGAGGGCAGGGTCAGAGGGACCTTGGAGGTAAATTGCAACAGTTGTTGAAATTGTCAGAATAAAAACCGAAACAACTGCAGATGCTGTAAATCAGAAACAAAAATAAAGTTGCTGGAGAAGCTCAGCAGGTCTGGCAGCATCTGTGAAGGGAAAAACAGCTTTAACGTTTCTCCCCTTTGGTCCCAGGAACTCCCCACCTACGTCCGTGACACCACCCACGCCCTCCACCTCCTCTAGGACTTCCAATTCCCTGGCCCCCAACACCTCATCTTCACCATGGACGTCCAGTCCCTATACACCTGTATTCCGCATGCAGATGGCCGCAAGGCCCTCCGCTTCTTCCTGTCCCGCAGGCCCGACCAGTCCCCCTCCACCGACACCCTCATCCGCCTAGCCGAACTCGTCCTCACCCTCAACAACTTCTCTTTCAATTCCTCCCACTTCCTACAGACAAAGCGGGTGGCCATGGGGACCCGCATGGGCCCAAGCTATGCCTGCCTCTTTGTAGGTTATGTGGAACAGTCCCTCTTCTGCACCTACATAGGCCCCAAACCCCACCTCTTCCTCTGTTACATTGATGACTGTATCAGCGCCACCTCTTGCTCCCCAGAGGAGCTCAAACAGTTCATCCACTTTACCAACACCTTCCACTCCAACCTCAAGTTCATCTGGGCCATCTCCAACACATCCCTCACCTTCCTGGACCTCTCAGTCTCCATCTCAGGTAACCAGCTAGAAACTGATGTCGATTTCAAGCCCACTGACTCCCACAGCTACCTAGAATACACATCCTCCCACCCACCCTCCTGCAAAAATTCCATCCCCTATTCCCAATTCCTCCGCCTCCGCCACATCTGCTCCCAGGATGAGGCATTCCGCTCCCAGGATGAGGCATTCCACTCCCGTACATCCCAGATGTCCACGTTCTTCCAGGACCACAAGTTTCCCCCCGCAGTAGTTGAGAACGCCCTTGACTGCGTCTGCCGCATTTCCCACAACACATCCCTCACACCCCGCCCCCGCCACAACCGCCCCCAGAGGATCCCCCCTCGTCCTCACATACCACCCCACCAACCTCTGGATACAACGTATCATCCTCCGACACTTCCGCCATCTACAATCCGACCCCACCACCCAAGCCATTTGTCCATCCCCACCCTTGTCTGCCTTCTGGAGAGACCACTCTCTCCGCGACTCCCTTGTCCGCTTCACACTCCCCTCCAACCCCACCACACCTGGCACCTTCCCCTGCAACCACAGGAAGTGCTACACTTGCCCCCACACCTCCTCCCTCACCCCCATCCCAGGCTCCAGGATGACCTTCCATATCAAACAGATGTTCACCTGCACATCTGCCAATGTGGTATGTTGTATCCATTGCACCCGGTGTGGCTTCCTCTACATTGGGGAAACCAAGCGGAGGCTTGGAGACCGCTTTGCAGAACACCTCCGCTCGGTTCGCAACAAACAACTGCACCGCCCAGTCGCAAACCATTTCAACTCCCCCTCCCATTGCTCAGACGACATGTCCATCATGGGCTTCCTGCAGTGCCACTCTGATGCCACCCGAATGTTGCA